>NC_041380.1:446265606-446268265 GCF_002162155.2 Triticum dicoccoides | reverse complement strand
GATGATGACGAGAGCAAGGGGTGAGAAGCTTCAGACATTTCACAAATCAATCACTCCCCCCCTCTGTCTAGCTTCTCCTTCTTTATAATCCCTTTGCCTAATCACAGAACTGGGCCAAGCCCAAGTCTTACAACCCATTCCATCAAGAAGGCCCTGGATAAGAAGAGGGTCATGACACAGGGTACCCGATGTCTACTACACAACCTTCTTCTTATAGACATTGTTGGTCCTCCGAGTGCAGAGGTTTGTAGGACAGTAGCAAATTTCCCTCAAGTGGATGACCTAAGGTTTATCAATCCGTAGGAGGCGTATGATGAAGATGGTCTCTCTCAAGCAACCATGCAACCAAATAACAAAGAGTCTCTTGTGTCCCCAACACACCCAACACAATGATAAATTGTATAAGTGCACTAGTTCGGCGAAGAGATGGTGATACAAGTGCAATATGGATAGTAGATAATAGTATTTGTAATCTGAAATTATAAAAACAGCAAGGTAACAAGTGATAAAAGTGAGCGTAAATGGTATTGCAATGTGTTGAAACAAGGCCTAGGGTTCATACTTTCGCTAGTGTAAGTTCCCTCAACAATACTAACATAATTGGATCACATAACTATCCCTCAACATGCAACAAAGAGTCACTCCAAAGTCACTAATAGCGGAGAACGAACGAAGAGATTATGGTAGGGTACGAAACCACCTCAAAGTTATTCTTTCCAATCAATCCGGTGGGCTAGTCCTATAATTGTCACAAACAGCCCTAGAGTTCGTACTAGAATAACACCTTAAGACACAAATCAACCAAAACCCTAATGTCACCTCAAGTATCCGTGGGCATGATTATACGATATGTGTCACACAATCTCAATTCATCTACTCAACCAACACATAGAACCTCAAAGAGTGCCCCAAAGTTTCTACCGGAGAATCATGACGAAAACGTGTGCCAACCCCTATGCATAGGTTCATGAACCCGCAAGTTGGTCACCAAAACATACATCAAGTGGCACGTGGTATCCCATTGTCACCACAGATATCCACGGCAAGACATACATCAAGTGTTCTCAAATCTTTAAAGACTCAATCCGATAAGATAACTTCAAAGGGGAAACTCAATTCATTACAAGAGAGTAGAGGGGGGAAGAAACATCATAGGATCCAAATATAATAGCAAAGCTCGCGATACATCAAGATCATATCACCTCAAGAACACGAGAGAGAGAGAGAGAGAGAGAGAGAGAGAGAGAGAGAGAGATCAAACACATAGCTACTGGTACATACCCTCAGCCCCGAGGGAGAACTACTCACTGGAGAGCGCCGGGATGATGAAGATGGCCACCGAAGAAGAATTGCCCCCTCCGGCAGGGTGCCGGAACGGGTCTAGATTGGTTTTCGGTGGCTATGGAGGCTTCTGGCGGCGGAACTCCCAATCTATTGTGTGTTCTGAAAGTTTTAGGTTACGTAGGTATATATGGGTGCAGGAAGTACGTCGGAGGAGCCACGGGGCCCCCACGAGGCAGGGGGCGCGCCCTAGGGGGGTGGGCGCGCCCCCACCCTCGTGGGCAACCCGTGTCTCCCCTGACGTGAACTCCAAGTTCCCTGGGTTGCTTTTCTTCCAAAAATAACTTCTCCAGTTGATTTCGTTCCGTTTCGACTTCGTTTGGTATTTCTTTTCTTCGAAACACTGAAATAGGCAAAAAAACAGCAAATCTGGGCTGGGCCTTCGGTTAATAGGTTAGACCCAAAAGTAATATAAAAGTGGAAATAAAGCCCAATATTGCTCAAAACAGTAGATAATATAGCATGGAGCAATCAAAAATTATAGATATGTTGAAGATGTATCAGTACCGTTTTTAGACGATAATGGCTCCCTAAAGATGGAAGAAGGTTCTTCCCGCCTCGGTGGTGCCCGTCAAAGGGCGTGCAGATGTGTGTCTCGAGCGAATCTCGCAGGATTCGGCCGGTGGTTGATTTTGGTGGATCTGTTCGGATCCGGTCTTTGTTCATCTACATTCGTGTCTTCAGGTTGGATCCGTCCAATGTGCGTGCCTGTTCATCATCTGCTATTACTGTTCTGATACGCTGGTCCTACGAGGCTTTAACTCGGTAATTGATTATAGGCGCATCAAGCTAACCCGGTCAGCATTTCCCCAAGTCCAGATCTACTGCCATCTAGAGTACAAACCACCCTTTCGCAATCGCCATGTGCGAGGCATGCAACTCTATCTAACAATTCCTTAATGAATGGTGATGCGGATCGTTCCAGCCCATTTTGGTTTAGTTTTTTTAATCAAACAAGCATAAACTAAAGTGGGGGAGAAAAGCCCGGATCCAACGCAACGATCTCCCTCCCTCCCTCCCGTTTCCACGCTGGTGGGACTGGCGGTGGCGCACTCCTCTCTCTCCCTGGCCGCTTCTCCCCCACCGCGAGCGACCGCGAGCTCCCACCAACCGCCCCACCCGCCGGCCTCCTCACTGCTCGGTAAGGAGTAAGCCACACTCCACTCCCCGTCCCCGACCGACACCCAGCGCCGGCGCCTCCTCCATTCCCCGCGCGCCGATCGCGACCCCCCACCCCACCGCGACACCGATCCCCCGCCCGCCCTCCCCCCTCCCTCTCCCCGCCGCGCTGTCTGTCGGCGCCCACACCCACCGGCCC
>NC_041380.1:446245421-446265390 GCF_002162155.2 Triticum dicoccoides | reverse complement strand
GCACGCCGGGAGCACCAAGTCGCCGAGGTCCCCGCGCGCCGCGCCGGGCTCCGACCGCCGCCACCCGCGGCCCTTCGCCAAGAGCCTCGACTTCAGCAACTGGGCCGCCGACCACTCCTCCAAGCTGCTCCTCCTCCTCTTCGCCGTCGCCTCCGTCGCCGCCGTCTTCCTCCTCCGCGGCGCCGGCCCGGACGCCGCGGCCCTCCTCTGCCTCGACCGCTCCGCCTCCCGCTCCGCCGCCGGCCCCGCCAAGCTCCCCTACCCGGACGTCGCCTGGTCCAAAATCCCGCCGCTCGCCATCGCCTCGGCCGCCCCCTTCGCGTCCTTCCGCGCCGAGAGGTGGATCGTCGTCTCCGTCTCCTCCCCGCCCACCGCCGCGCTCGCCGCGCTCACCCGCGTCAAGGGCTGGCAGCTCCTCGCCGTCGGCAACTCGCACACCCCCGCCGGCTGGGACCTCAAGGGCGCCATCTTCCTCTCCCTCGACCTGCAGGCGCAGCTCGGCTACCGCTCGGTCGACTTCCTGCCCTACGCGTCCCACGTCCGCAAGACGGCGGGCTACCTCTTCGCCATCCAGCACGGGGCCAAGCTCATCTTCGACGCCGATGACCGCGCCGAGGTGCCGGGGAATGATCTCGGGAAGCATTTCGATGTTGATCTGGGATCTGGCATCGCCAACCACCCCGTGCTGCTCCAGTACAGCCACGCGGATCCCAACCGCACGGTGGTGAACCCGTATGTGCACTTCGGCCAGCGCTCGGTGTGGCCGCGGGGGCTGCCGCTGGATAAGGTCGGGGAGGTGGCACACGAGGCGTTCTACACCGAGATCTTCAGTGGCCGCCAGTTCATTCAGCAGGGCTTGTCTGACGGTTTGCCGGATGTGGATGCCGTCTTCTACTTCACTAGAAAGCCGCCAACAGCGCCATTCGACCTCAGGTTTGATCCGGAGGCCCCCAAGGTGGCGCTTCCACAGGGCATGATGGCGCCAGTGAACTCCTTCAATACATTGTTCCACGCACAGGCTTTCTGGGGCCTGATGATGCCTGTTTCAGTGAGTTCAATGGCGGCAGATGTCATCCGTGGGTACTGGGCTCAGCGGATCTTGTGGGAGATTGGTGGGTACGTGGCTTTCTACCCACCAACTATTTACCGGAAGGATCATGTGCAGGCCTACCCATTTGCAGAGGAGAAGGATCTGCATGTGAATGTTGGCAGACTGATCAAATTCTTGAATGAGTGGAGGTCAAACAAGCAGAGCCTGTTCGAGAAGATTCTTGATTTAAGCTACGCCATGGCTGAGGAGGGGTTCTGGATGGAGCAGGATGTGAGATTGACAGCTGCTTGGCTGCAGGATCTTCTGGCAGCAGGGTATCGGCAGCCTCGGCTCATGTCATTGGAGATTGACAGGCAACGGGCAACCATTGGGGAGGGTGACATGAAGGAGTTTGTGCCCAAGAAGCTGCCATCCGTGCACCTTGGGGTTGATGAAATTGGCACAGTGAACTATGAGATTGGAAATCTGATTAAGTGGAGAAAGAACTTTGGTAATGTCGTGCTGATCATGCATGTTAGTGGACCTGTAGATCGTGTGGCCTTGGAGTGGAGGCTGCTATATGGACGGATATTCAAGACAGTTATCATTCTTGCCGAGCATAGCAATGCAGAGCTTGCTGTTGAACGCTGCCCTCTGTCACACGCATACAAGTGAGTGATTATTACCCCTAATAACTCCTCTTTGACTTGCATTTATAGATCTTCTCCAAAACATGATCACCACTTGATATGAAAATCAAACTGCTTAACTGCATAATGGTTAATATAAGAATTGAGCTGTATCTTCAGTCAGATCCAATGCCACCGGAAGTTCTGAACCAACAGCTCCTAACTAGATTAGTGTTGAACCTAGTGCCAATTAAATGAATAACTAGATGATGTTCCTATATTATTATTTTTAGCTCAGGTTCTTCGAGAATAAACACATTTTTGCTCAGTTAACTATGGTATGCTATTACACTCCCCTCAACCAAAGGTTTGCGTGATGGCACCAATTGTTTGCACTAGATATGCGCCTTAATTATTGACAGCCATAGATGGTGCCACCCATAACATCTTATTTCCTTTTCCATTCTTGGCATCTGTTAGCTTATTTATACCTATGAGATGACTAAAGTTAGGTCTGGTTACTAAAGCAAATCAATGCAACAGAAAAGAAATCATCTCCAATTTCTGTTTGCAAGTTCAACTACTGGGCTTAAAAGATAACCTTACCGATGGGCTTTATATCATTGTGATGTTGTCATCATTATAACTAAATAGGGGATATGAAATTGACTTGACTTACCTTCTTGACACTCCTTTTAGTTCTATCTTGATATGTGTACAGTACCAGCTTATGCGAATTCTGCTGATCATGTGAACAACATTTTGCATTTTGTCATCAGGTATCTTCCCAAGGTGTTTGCAAGATACGGTGGTGCTGATGGATTTCTCTTCCTCCAAGACCACATGATTCTTAACTACTGGAACCTTCTGCAAGCCGACAAGGAAAAACTCTGGATAACTGATAAGGTTTGTAGATCGTATCCAGTTCCTTCCATCCACATCCTTCTGTTTCTGATCATGTATGTGTTGTCAATCAACGCGCATTATACATGAGGATTCACATTACTTTCTCATGTTGCAGATTGCACATTCTTGGGTTACTATTCCACTGGAGAGCAATAAAGAGGAATGGTTTGTTAAGCAAGGTGCTATGGTTAAGCAAGTCGTTGGCAGTTCCCCTGTTCATTTCCAGTCGAAGTATAAAGAAAGCATGGGCGAAGATAAGATTGTATTCTGTGGCAGCGAACTGTTCTACGTGCCCCGACAGTTTGTTGAGGACTTTGGTGATCTTGTGGGTCTCGTTGGCAATTTGGATCTGCATCATAAGATTGCGGTCCCCATGTTCTTCTTGGCGATGGACTCGCCTCAAAATTTTGATTCGGAAGCTCTGGCCGGAACAGTTTTCAAGACCAACTTGGCAGCCAATGAGACTTTCTCAAGTATTTATACAGCTCAGTCACCTGCTGTTTTCCCAGTTAAAGTGATGAACGAGATTGATTTCATCAAGGTAATCCGGCTTATGTCCAAGGGAGACCCTCTTCTGATGGAGTTGGTATAAATATCATTCTTGTAGTTGAAATGCAAACATTATTCTTCCGGAGCAAGGCCAGAGTAGACAGCGATAGTTTTGAGTTTTCAGGGGTTTCTCTGTTGTAATTGCATTTATTCTGTAGCTGTTCATTTCAAAGGTGTTGTACATTGTGTTGTATCAATAGTGACAAGGTTACTGGGGTTCAGCTTGGTCCTGCTGTCCTGCTGAAGGAAAGAAGGATAGCTAAGACTTCACTGAGAAGAGCCTCGACGCGGGCATCGGTTTTTGCAAGAGTTTTGGTGGTCGGTTATAGTACAGATTCACACTTGAGCAGTCTATTGTACCCTTCAACATTGGCAAATGAAAATCAGGCATACTCTCTGGCTTGTGTTTGGATGAACATGCTTTTCTGGGACAACAGGCCATAGAGAATACATTGTTTGTGTTTGTCTAGTACTACTAGCGTACTACCTTCTAGACTGAGACACAGGATAGCTGGATTGCAGAATTCTGTAGCCTTGGTGCTTGTTATATTTGTGCTGAGCTTTATTCTAACCTGAGCAATTGTTTAGCAAATTTGTGCCAGTGGTTCATTTTTTCTGGAAAAAGTTTAAAAGTAGCATTCACTTTTGCCTCTATTTGTGTTGTTTAGCATAGGATCTAACTTCAGTATTCACCTAAACATATTACCAGATCCAACAAATCAAAACAAACATGAATGACAGAGATCGATAAAACTAAGTTCTATTAAGGTTCTTTGAAATAGATGTCTCTAGCTTCACCTTTTGCAACTTGATATTCCAGCATCACTCGGTTGATGAAATTGAAGACTATACACAAACTGGACTAGCAGTGAATTTTGTGAGAAGTGTTGAGCCGTGCATGAGGACGGGGCGTCGACCCGTTGGCTGGGCAGCCGGGTTGCTGCCAGCCCACCCAAGTTCGAGTCCCGGCTCGGACGCACGGTGTTCGTGAAGTTTCTCCTATAAAAAAAGCCAACGAGGGTTAGTCCTTGGGTTAGTTCATTTTTTGTTGTTGAGCCGTGCATGATATTCTGGAAACCTAATTAAAGTTCTTCATTGTTTCCGAAAATAGGGGACTTGATGTCTCTTTGAAGGAAAACGCTTTCTTCAGAGTTTGTGTGGATTAAGACTCGTTTCACTTAAAATCTTTGTACAATTATACACTTGTGAAGCTTGTATTGAAGTAGACTAAACTTGATTGTGGTTCTTTTTTACTTTTTAACTGTAAAGTTGATTGGAGTATTTGTTAGTTGTAATATGTAATGCTGCCTTGTGAACAAAAAAGTAGAGAATAAGAAAAACACGTTACGATAAGTAAAGGGGTGCAAGACTATAAAAGACATTGGATAGTCATAGGAAGGGACGTGGATATTGAAGTTGTCAGAGAATTCGATGAGTTGTGTGTCCATCCTTTGATTTCACCTTTGTTTGCAACGTGCACACAAGTGTTAATATTGTTGAGAAATCAGTACAATGCACATAAAAAAATGTAGGGTTTGATTTGCTTTATAGTTGTTGGAATAGAATCCTGCAGATCCTACTATAGGGTATCCTGGCTAGGTGAATAGATTGGAAGGGAAACAAGCGACCAAATTTACCCATGTTCATGCCTTCTCGATGGAGGTAATAACCTACTCCTACTCGTGACACAACGGGGTGTACAACGTACAAGGCACAATCGAGGAATTGATCTCAATGTAAGGTTCAGGTCCCTATCGGCCATGGCTTATATAGGTTACCAGGACCCCTAGGTTATATGAACCTAGTCGGCTACGTCGCTGGAGGCGAGTCCTCCATGGATCCGGCTTCCTTAGCTTGAACGACAAGGCTTCCAGAATCTTCCTTCTACAAGATCCACAAGCCGGCATGATGGCCCAGGGTGGAAACCGACCAAGGGGTCCTCGGGCCGGCCTACTTGGGCCAACTAACAGCAAGGTGATGCACCCCTGGGCAGTAACACCGTCAGTAGCCCCTGAACCGGTTTCCGACCTTGGTTGTGAAGGAAATATGCCCTAGAGGCAATAATAAAGTTATTATTTATTTCCTTATATCATGATAAATGTTTATTATTCATGCTAGAATTGTATTAACCGGAAACATAATACATGTGTGAATACATAGACAAACAAAGTGTCACTAGTATGCCTCTACTTGACTAGCTCGTTAATCAAAGATGGTTATGTTTCCTGACCATGAACAATGAGTTGTTATTTGAGTAACGAGATCACATCATTAGTTGAATGATCTGATTGACATGACCCATTCCATTAGCTTAGCACCCGATCGTTTAGTATGTTGCTATTGCTTTCTTCATGACTTATATATGTTCCTATGACTATGAGATTATGCAACTCCCGTTTACCGGAGGAACACTTTGGGTACTACCAAACGTCACAACGTAACTGGGTGATTATAAAGGAGTACTACAGGTGTCTCCAATGGTCGATGTTGGGTTGGCGTATTTCGAGATTAGGATTTGTCACTCCGATTGTCGGAGAGGTATCTCTGGGCCCTCTCGGTAATACACATCACATAAGCCTTGCAAGCATTACAACTAATATGTTTGCTGTGAGATGATGTATTACGGAACGAGTAAAGAGACTTGCCGGTAACGAGATTGAACTAGGTATTGGATACCGACGATCGAATCTCGGGCAAGTAACATACCGATGACAAAGGGAACAACGTATGTTGTTATGCGGTCTGACCGATAAAGATCTTCGTAGAATATGTAGGAGCCAATATGGGAATCCAGGTCCCGCTATTGGTTATTGACCAGAGACGTGTCTCGGTCATGTCTACATTGTTCTCGAACCCGTAGGGTCCGCACGCTTAAGGTTACGATGACAGTTATATTATGTGTTTACATGTTTTGATGTACCGAAGGAGTTCGGAGTCCCGGATGAGATCGGGGACATGACGAGGAGTCTCGAAATGGTCGAGACGTAAAGATTCATATATTGGATGATATGGTTAGGCCAAGGGGTCAAGCCCATGAGGCTTTAGGTCGGTGCAAAAGGAGTTTTGCGGAGGCCAGGGGGCCAAACGCCGGAGACCCTGGCGTTTGGCCCTGGGCCAGACGCCGAGGCCCATGGCGTCTGGGCCAGACGCCAAGGATTGTGGCGTTTGGTCCTGGAGTCCGAGTGGGACTCTTTCCTTTCGGGAAAAACCGACTTTGAGGAGGCTTTTGCTCCAAGTTTCGACCCCGGGGCTCAACATATAAATAGAGGGGCAGGGCTAGCACCAAAGACACAACAAGTTGATCCACGTGATCTATTCCTTAGCCGTGTGCGGTGCCCCCTGCCACCATATACCTCGATAATACTGTAGCGGAGTTTAGGCGAAGCCCTGCTGCTGTAGTTCATCAAGATCGTCACCACGCCGTTGTGCTGACGGAACTCTTCCCCGACACTTTGCTGGATCGGAGTCCGGGGATCGTCATCGAGCTGAACGTGTGCTCGAACTCGGAGGTGCCGTAGTTTCGGTGCTTGATCGGTTGGATCGTGAAGATGTACGACTACTTCCTCTATGTCGTGTCATCGCTTCCGCAGTCGGTCTGCGTTGGGTACGTAGACAACACTCTCCCCTCGTTGCTATACATCACCATGATCTTGCGTGTGCGTAGGAATTTTTTTTGAAATTACTACGAAACCCAACAGTGGCATCCGAGCCTAGGTTATTTATGTTGATGTTATATGCACGAGTAGAACACAAGTGAGTTGTGGACGATACAAGTCATACTGCCTACCAGCATGTCATACTTTGGTTCGGCGGTATTGTTGGACGAGACGACCCGGACCAACCTTACGCGTACGCTTACGCGAGACCGGTTCCCTCGACGTGCTTTGCACATAGATGGCTTGCGGGCGACTGTCTCTCCAACTTTAGTTGAACCGAGTATGGCTACGCCCGGTCCTTGAGAAGGTTAAAACGGAGTCTATTTGACAAACTATCGTTGTGGTTTTGATGCGTAGGTGAGATTGGTTCTTACTTAAGCCCGTAGCAGCCACGTAAAACATGCAACAACAAAGTAGAGGACGTCTAACTTGTTTTTGCAGGGCATGTTGTGATGTGATATGGTCAAGGCATGATGCTGAATTTTATTGTATGAGATGATCATGTTTTGTAACCAAGTTATCGGCAACTGGCAGGAGCCATATGGTTGTCGCTTTATTGTATGCAATGCAATTGCGATGTAATGCTTTACTTTATTACTAAACGGTAGTGATAGTCGTGGAAGCATAAGATTAGCGAGACGACAACGATGCTACGATGGAGATCAAGGTGTCGCGCCGGTGACGATGGTGATCATGACGGTGCTTCGGAGATGGAGATCACAAGCACAAGATGATGATGGCCATATCATATCACTTATATTGATTGCATGTGATGTTTATCTTTTTATGCATCTTATCTTGCTTTGATTGACGGTAGCATTATAAGATGATCTCTCACTAAATTATCAAGAAGTGTTCTCCCTGAGTATGCACCGTTGCGAAAGTTCTTCGTGCTGAGACACCACGTGATGATCGGGTGTGATAGGCTCTACGTTCAAATACAATGGGTGCAAAATAGTTGCGCACGCAGAATACTCAGGTTAAACTTGACGAGCCTAGCATATACAGATATGGCCTCGGAACACGGAGACCGAAAGGTCGAGCGTGAATCATATAGTAGATATGATCAACATAGTGATGTTCACCATTGAAACTACTCCATCTCACGTGATGATCGGACATGGTTTAGTTGATTTGGATCACGTGATCACTTAGAGGATTAGAGGGATGTCTGTCTAAGTGGGAGTTCTTAAGTAATATGATTAATTGAACTTAAATTTATCATGAACTTAGTCCTGGTAGTATTTTGCAAATTATAGATCAATAGCTCGCGTTGTTGCTTCCCTGTGTTTATTTTGATATGTTCCTAGAGAAAATTGTGTTGAAAGATGTTAGTAGCAATGATGCGGATTGGATCCGTGATCTGAGGATTATCCTCATTGCTGCACAGAAGAATTATGTCCTTGATGCACCGCTAGGTGACAGACCTATTGCAGGAGCAGATGCAAATGTTATGAACAGCTCAATATGATGACTACTTGATAGTTTAAGTGCACCATGCTTAACGGCTTAGAATCGGGACTTCAAAGACGTTTTGAACGTCATGGACCATATGAGATGTTCCAGGAGTTGAAGTTAATATTTCAAGCAAATACCCGAGTTGTGAGATATGAAGTCTCCAACAAGTTCTATAGCTCAAAGATGGAGGAGAATCGCTCAACTAGTGAGCATGTGCTCAGATTGTCTGGGTACTACAATCGCTTGAATCAAGTGGGAGTTAATCTTCCAGATAAGATAGTGATTGACAGAATTCTCTAGTCACCATCACCAAGTTAGTAGAACTTCGTGATGAACTATAATATGCAAGGGATAACGGAAACAACTCCCAAGCTCTTCGTGATGATGAAATCAATGAAGGTAGAAATCAAGAAAAACATCAAGTGTTGATGGTTGATAAGACCACTAGTTTCAAGAAAAGGGCAAAGGGAAGAAGGGGAACTTCAAGAAGAACGGCAAGCAAGTTGCTGCTCAAGTGAAGAAGCCCAAGTCTGGTCCTAAGCCTGAGACTAAGTGCTTCTACTGCAAAGGGACTGGTCACCGGAAACGGAATCACCCCAAGTGATTGGCGGATAAGAAGGATGGCAAAGTGAACATAAGTATATTTGATATACATGTTATTGATGTGTACTTTACTAGTGTTTATAGCAAACCCTAAGTATTTGATACTAGTTCAGTTGCTAAGATTAGTAACTCGAAATGGGAGTTGCAGAATAAACAGAGACTAGTTAAGGGTGAAGTGATGATGTGTGTTGGAAGTGGTTCCAAGATTGATATGATCATCATCGCACACTCCCTATAATTTCGGGATTAGTGTTGAAACTAAATAAGTGTTATTTGGTGTTTGCGTTGAGCATGAATATGATTTGATCATGTTTATTGTAATACGGTTATTCATTTAAGTAAAAGAATAAATTGTTGTTCTGTTTACATGAATAAAACTTTATATGGTTACACACCCAATGAAAATAGTTCGTTGGATCTCGATCGTAGTGATACACATAATCATAATATTGAAACCAAAAGATGCAAAGTTAATAATGATAGTGCAACTTATTTGTAGCACTGCCGTTTAGGTCATATTGGTGTAAAGCGCATGAAGAAACTCCATGCTGATGGGATTTTGGAATCACTTGATTATGAATCACTTGATGCTTGCGAACCATGCCTTTTGGGCAAGATGACTAAAACGCCGTTCTCCGGAACAATGAAGCAAGCAACAGATTTGTTGGAGATCATACATACTGATGTATGTGGTCCGGTGAATATTAAAGCTTGCAGCAGGTATCATTATTTTCTGACCTTCACAGATGATTTGAGCAGATATGGGGATATCTACTTGATGAAACATAAGTTTAAAACATTTGAACAGTTCAAAGAATTTCAGAGTGAAGTGGAAAATCATCATGACAAGAAAATAAAGTTTCTACGATCTGATCGCGGAGACAAATATTTGAGTTACGAGTTTGGTCTTCAATTAAAACAATGTGGAATAGTTTCACAAACTCATGCCACATGGAACACCACAGCATAATGGTGTGTCCGAACGTCATAACCGTACTTTATTAGATATATAGTGCAATCTATGATGTCTCTTACGGATCTACCACTATCGTTTTGGGGTTATGCATTAAAGACAGCTACATTCACATTAAATAGGGCACCATCTAAATCCGTTGAGGCGACACCATATGAACTATGGTTTGGCAAGAAACCTAAGCTGTCGTTTCTTAAAGTTTGGGGTTGCAATGCTTATATGAAAAAAATTCATCCTGATAAGCTCAAACTCAAATCGGAGAAGTACGTCTTCATAGGATATCCAGAGGAAACTATTGGATACACCTTCTACCATAGATCCGAAGGCAAGACTTTTTTTGCTAAATTCGGAAACTTTCTGGAGAAGGGGTTTCTCTTGAAAGAAGTGAGTGGGAGGAAAGTAGAACTTGACGAGGTAACTGTACCTGCTCCCTTATTGGAAAGTAGTACATCATAGAAAACTGTTTTTGTGACACCTACACCAGTTAGTGAGGAAGCTAATGATGATGATCATGAAACTTCAGAACAAGATACTACTGAACCTCGTAGATCAACCAGAGTAAGATCCGCGCCAGAGTGGTACGGCAATCCTGTTCTGAAAGTCATGCTACTAGATCATGATGAAACCTACGAACTATGAAGAAGCGATGATGAGCCCAGATTCCGCAAAGTGGCTTGAAGCCATGAAATCTGAGATGGGATCCATGTATGAGAACAAAGTATGGACTTTGGTTGACTTGCCCGATGATCGGCAAGCAATTGAGAATAAATGGATCTTTAAGAAGAAGGCTGACGCTGATGGTAATGTTACTGTCTACAAAGCTCGACTTGTCGCAAAAGGTTTTCGGCAAGTTCAAGGGATTGACTACGATGAGACCTTCTCACCCGTAGCGATGCTTAAGTCCGTCCGAATCATGTTAGCAATTGCCGCATTTTATGATTATGAAATTTGGCAGATGGATGTCAAAACTGCATTCCTGAATGGATTTCTGGAAGAAGAGTTGTATATGATGCAACCGGAAGGTTTTGTCGATCCAAAGGGAGCTAACAAAGTGTGCAAGCTCCAGCGATCCATTTATGGACTGGTGCAAGCCTCTCAGAGTTGGAATAAAACGTTTTGATAGTATGATCAAAGCATTTGGTTTTATACAGACTTTCGGAGAAGCCTGTATTTACAAGAAAGTGAGTGGGAGCTCTACAACATTTCTGATAAGTATATGTGAATAACATATTGTTGATCGGAAATAATGTAGAATTATTCTGTAAAGCATAAAAGGAGTGTTTGAAAGGAGTTTTTCAAAGAAAGACTTCGGTGAAGCTGCTTACATATTGAGTTTCAAGATCTATAGAGATAGATCAAGACGCTTGATAAGTTTTTTCAATGAGTACATACCTTGACAAGATTTTGAGGTAGTTCAAAATGGAACAGTCAAAGAAAGAGTTCTTGCCTGTGTTACAAGGTGTGAAGTTGAGTAAGACTCAAAGCCCGACCACGGCAAAAAATAGAAAGAGAATGAAAGTCATTTCCTATGCCTCAGTCATAGGTTCTATAAAGTATGCCATGCTGTGTACCAGATCTATTGTATACCCTGCACTGAGTTTGGCAAGGGAGTACAATAGTGATCTAGGAGTAGATCACTGGACAGCGGTCAAAATTGTCCTTAGTGGAATAAGGATATGTTTCTCTATTATGGAAGTGAAAAAAGGTTCGTCGTAAAGGGTTACGCCGATGCAAGTTTGACACTAATCTAGATGACTCTAAGTCTCGATCTAGATACATATTGAAAGTGGGAGCAATTAGCTAGAGTAGCTCCATGCAGAGCATTGTTGACATAGAAATTTGCAAAATACATGAGGATCTGAATGTGGCAGACCCGTTGACTAAGATTCTCTCACAAGCAAAACATGATCACACCTTAGTACTCCTTGGGTGTTAATCACATAACGATGTGAACTAGATTACTGAATCTAGTAAACCCTTTGGGTGTTGGTCACATAGCCATGTGAACTATGGGTGTTAATCACATGGTGATGTGAACTATTGCTGTTAAATCACATGGCGATGTGAACTAGATTATTGACTCTAGTGCAAGTGGGAGACTGAAGGAAATATGCCCTAGAGGCAATAATAAAGTTATTATTTATTTCCTTATATCATGATAAATGTTTATTATTCATGCTAGAATTGTATTAACCGGAAACATAATACATGTGTGAATACATAGACAAACAAAGTGTCACTAGTATGCCTCTACTTGACTATCTCGTTAATCAAAGATGGTTATGTTTCCTGACCATGAACAATGAGTTGTTATTTGAGTAACGAGATCACATCATTAGTTGAATGATCTGATTGACATGACCCATTCCATTAGCTTAGCACCCGATCGTTTAGTATGTTGCTATTGCTTTCTTCATGACTTATACATGTTCCTATGACTATGAGATTATGCAACTCCCGTTTACCGGAGGAACACTTTGGGTACTACCAAACATCACAACGTAACTGGGTGATTATAAAGGAGTACTACAGGTGTCTCCAATGGTCGATGTTGGGTTGGCGTATTTCGAGATTAGGATTTGTCACTCCGATTGTCGGAGAGGTATCTCTGGGCCCTCTCGGTAATACACATCACATAAGCCTTGCAAGCATTACAACTAATATGTTAGTTGTGAGATGATGTATTACGGAACGAGTAAAGAGACTTGCCGGTAACGAGATTGAACTAGGTATTGGATACCGACGATCGAATCTCGGGCAAGTAACATACCGATGACAAAGGGAACAACGTATGTTGTTATGCAGTCTGACCGATAAAGATCTTCGTAGAATATGTAGGAGCCAATATGGGCATCCAGGTCCCGCTATTGGTTATTGACCAGAGACGTGTCTCGGTCATGTCTACATTGTTCTCGAACCCGTAGGGTCCGCACGCTTAAGGTTACGATGACAGTTATATTATGAGTTTACATGTTTTGATGTACCGAAGGAGTTCGGAGTCCCGGATGAGATCGGGGACATGACGAGGAGTCTCGAAATGGTCGAGACGTAAAGATTCATATATTGGATGATATGGTTAGGCCAAGGGGTCAAGCCCATGAGGCTTTAGGTCGGTGCAAAAGGAGTTTTGCGGAGGCCAGGGGGCCAAACGCCGGAGACCCTGGCGTTTGGCCCTGGGCCAGACGCCGAGGCCCATGGCGTCTGGGCCAGACGCCAAGGATTGTGGCGTTTGGTCCTGGAGTCCGAGTGGGACTCTTTCCTTTCGGGAAAAACCGACTTTGAGGAGGCTTTTGCTCCAAGTTTCGACCCCAGGGCTCAACATATAAATAGAGGGGCAGGGCTAGCACCAAAGACACAACAAGTTGATCCACGTGATCTATTCCTTAGCCGTGTGCGGTGCCCCCTGCCACCATATACCTCGATAATACTGTAGCGGAGTTTAGGCGAAGCCCTGCTGCTGTAGTTCATCAAGATCGTCACCACGCCGTTGTGCTGACGGAACTCTTCCCCGACACTTTGCTGGATCGGAGTCCGGGGATCGTCATCGAGCTGAACGTGTGCTCGAACTCGGAGGTGCCGTAGTTTCGGTGCTTGATCGGTTGGATCGTGAAGACGTACGACTACTTCCTCTACGTCGTGTCATCGCTTCCGCAGTCGGTCTGCATTGGGTACGTAGACAACACTCTCCCCTCGTTGCTATACATCACCATGATCTTGCGTGTGCGTAGGATTTTTTTTTGAAATTACTACGAAACCCAACAGGTTGCTTCATGGTCGATGTCGATCTTGAGCGTCATCTCATGTCTACTTGCCAAAGTTGGAACTGGTTTTTCGAAGCTCCCCTGAAAATGAAGTCTTGTCGGCGACCTGATTTGGTCGGCCTTCTCCCCGAAGTCGGCCCATCTATCGAGAGAGGCACCATCCGGTCTTGAATTATTGATGAATTAAGCCGGACTTAGCGGAAGATGTTCCTGCCAAGCCGGCTCCGCAGGCCAATATTCCCACGTAGCACTTTTTGAATTTTAATCGATCCAGTCTTGGTCCCACCGGACCAGATCAGAGTTTTTACAGCTGGTCGAGCCGGACCACGTGGTCATGTTGACTGCTCGTCAAGGCAACGCACGTTAGTGGGTTGAGGCTCCACCTATGTCACGTCTAATCAAGGCATGCAGATGCGTGCCTCGATCCATGCGCCTCTTAAGAGCGTCTCCTTGGTGACAAAATGACATCCGAGGAGCTCTATACAAAAAATAACAAAATTCGTGCTTAAACTTTTGTGCACGGTTGAGTGGAGTTTTTGTTTTGTTTGTCTGGAGCTTAGAGGATGTTATTTGGCCACCAAATTTTGTAAGCACCTGAAACATTTGGTCATAATCAAAGATACAAAGTTTCATTTTTATTCTTTTATTTATGTTCTTCAATGGTTCTTCAATGTTACTATTCATTGTGCGTGCAATGCATCTGGGTGTTTTTAAGAAAACAGGGAGGCTCTCCCCGGCTCCGTATAAAATGAAACCACCAACCAGGTACACATCAGTTCAAACAAAGGTAAAAGCCAGAACAGGTGCTACAACTAGGTCAGGCTCAACACCAAAACGCCAAGTCCATCCAAGCTAGGTAAGTTCTCCTGCCAATGGGTAGGGACATGAACTCAAATATCTTTTTCATACAACCCAAGATGATTACATGAGAGACAATGCCTCACACACACTAGATATCTCGCTTCGGTGAACTGAAGGGCCGATGCAGATGATCATCAGCAGGGTGGTTGCCACAAGATCTGGTTTCTTCTGAAGAAGGGCTTCAATGTAACTCAATCCTTTGAATTATTGGGCCTAGACCATCAAATATTTCAAGATATTTCCACAAGATCTGGTTTCTTCTTTGATACGTATGCGCATGTGGCCAGATTGACCACCATTCAAGTACTACTCTCATTGAGTGCATCACACAATCTTCCCATTCATCAAATGGACGTGAAGACAAATTTCTTAAATGAGGAGTTGGAGGTGGAAATTTACATGGAACAACCCGATGGTTTTGTAGTAGATGGTCATGAAGGAAAAGTGTCTAAGTTGTTTAAAATCTTTTTATGGCTTGAGACAAGCACCTAAGTAATGACATGAGAAGTTTGAAAGAACTATGACATCTACAAGATTGGTTGCAAATGAAGCCGACAAGTACGTGTACTATCGCCATGGTGTGGGCGAGGGAGTAATATTATGTCTTTATGTTGACGACATACTTATATTTGGTACAAACCTTAAGGTCATTGAGGAAGTGAAAGGTTTTCTAAATCATAACTTTGAGATGAAAGACCATGGAGTAATTAACTGATGTTATCTTGAACATCAAGTTTTGGAGAGGTGATGATGGTGGGATCACTTTGTTGCAGTCTCACTATATGGAGAAGGTTCTTGGTCACTTTCAATATTTAGATTGTAAACCTTCTCCAACACCTTATGATCCGAGTGTGTTGATTTGAAAGAACGAATGAGAAACAAAGGATCAACTGAGATATTCCCAAATAATTGGCTCACTTATATATTTAGCTAGCGCTATGAGGCCTGACATCTCGTTTGTTGTGATTAAACTAAGCCGGTTCGTTTCAAACCTGGAAGATGTTCATTGCATGCTATTGAGAGGATAATGCACTATCTGAAAGGTATTGCGAGTTATGAACTTCACTATACCGGGAATCCAATAGTACTTGAGGGTTATAGTGATGCGAATTGGATATCTGATGCCGATTAGTTTAAAGCCACAAGCGGTTATGTATTTAAACTCAATGGTTCTGTTGTTTTTTGGAAGTCTTGCAAGAAGACCATCTTAATGGCTTCAAGATTTTTTTTGAACTTGTTAGTAGTTGAAAAATCAATACAAGGTATCCTAATGAACTACGATAATCAAATGGTGATCGTCAAGGTAAACAATTCAAAGGATAATAAGAAGTTATCGGGACATATGAAGGAGACTGAAATCTGTCATATTTATGAGAAACTCTGGAGTAATAGCATCGGGCTATATAAACACATCAAAGATTCTAGCAGATTTGATCACGAAATGTGATAGAAATTGCATCAAAAGAGATGGGATTGAGACCTGCTATGTAAGTTTCCCATGGTGGTAATCCATTCTATGTGACCGAAGATCCCGTGAATTAGAACCGGAGAGACAAACTATTGGATAACCAGGATGAGAATATTTAATTTATAAGATCTCTCTGTTATGATGCGTTTCTCACCTAATCTGTATGGCAGGATGATATTTATCTTAATGTGTTCTGGGTGGCTTGGGTAGGCACAAATGTTGTCCTACATAACATCTTGAAACAACACATCTATATGAGTTAGACTATTAAACGTCGTAGTCTGTGAGAGTTGGGTGCTCTCTAATAAACTCATGAAGATGCTCTGGAGTATGACGTAAATGCTCCTACCCGCGGGATCAGGGTTTTTACATGAAACTTGTTTGCATAAAATTTACAGTTCAAGGCGTAGTCCACTGCTCAGGAGTAGCGTAAAATTTTAGGAGAAAGTTTAACTTGACAGTCCCACAGAAAAACATCATTATATAAACAATGTTTTGGAACCATAGGTAAACTTTATGTGCCTCTGGAATGTGGTGGGGGTTGTTGAAATTAATGGACCCAGCCTATTTAATATTTTAGAATATTGTCAATAATTCATAGTTAATCCCGGAGGCCCATGTGGGCTTTGGCCCATTCATGCATAACAAGGTGGTGTGTGTAGTTTGGTCCTACCCCGCTGCTGAAGGATGTGTGAGACCAATTTATAAGGAGAGTTGTTCCACATACCACTAAGAACTTGAGAAGAGAGCACATACACACGCGCTTCTCCGTCGCCACCCGCCTCCCACTCACATCATGTTTTGTGATCAAACCGAGCCACGCTGGGACCTATGCAATGTGTGTGCTGCCTTAATTTTGTCACGCTAGAAAAAAAAGTTGAAACGTCTTGCCTTTTGAGTGGGAGACAAATCTGAACAGTTGCATGGACTGTTTCTCTTCCTCTCCCTAGTGGGCGTCTGTTTCTCTTCCCCACTACCAACGGGCCAGTTGCAACTTGCCTCACCTGTAAGAGGTCGCACCTGTTCCTGGACGAGACACATTTCCATTCCTCTGTTCCTGAGCATTGCGCTACCTACCATTTCCCTATCTCATTTCTCGGTGTGCACCGAGGAGTGAGATAGCAGCAGGCCCCTAAAACTCCACCTCTCGTGATCCAGTACAGGAGAGGGGTGATCAGATTTTTGCGGAGCGCCTTTGCGCGACCACTAGATCCTTGTTCATCGTGGCTGCAGGCGGCGACATCCCTGACGACAAGTTCTCCAATAACGATTTCCCCCCCTAATGTCATCTTATCCTCTCTGTTAGGATTAGCGTTTGGTCCACTGCTAGTAGCAATCGATATGAATACGATGCTTATTTCTTATGATCTTGATTGCGTGACTATCTTCAACAATCTGCTGATTGTT
Source organism: Triticum dicoccoides (assembly GCF_002162155.2). Lineage (NCBI taxonomy): Eukaryota > Viridiplantae > Streptophyta > Magnoliopsida > Poales > Poaceae > Triticum > Triticum dicoccoides. The sequence continues at coordinate 446,248,089 of NC_041380.1, read as the reverse complement.
TTCGTTATCATCGCTATTATGTTATTCATGTTTTATCCACTGTTTTTCTGGATTAAACTTAACAGGAAATTCCTCAAATATTCAACATCAGCCACTTGGTATCAGGGACTTCCTCAGATGGCCTGACAGGTAGTTGCAGAAAGCTTCCAACTTCAGCTTCACATGCTATTTTGACAATGCATCTGGGTGTAGTCCCAACTTTCCCTTCGGAGTACCTATCACAACTCACACTCTGTCATGAGCCCATTTCAATCTGAATCTGCTTGTCGTACAAGGAAGGAATTTGCTAAGCAGAAATTGGTCTATCCCAAGATCAGTAGTTAATGGCAGCTGGGCTGTAATGGACAGGTCAGAAGGCCCGCAGAATCAACGGTGGAGGCGAGCGATTTCTCTCTCGTGATAACTGATTTCGGCGTCCGTTCGTCGATGGATTGCCTGTACCTCCCCGAACTCGAACTGGGATCGTAACCCGAATTCATCCTAGGCTTTTGGCCTTGGCTGGCACGCTACACCCCGCCTTCTCACTGCCGATATAAGCTAGTGAATGTGCGACCAAGCCCTGCACACATCTATTCTTCAATCCTTCTTCAAGTTGGTTCTTCTCTCGAGTCTCGATTCGATCGGCCGTCTCCGACGAAACCGAGGAGATGCTGCTCGTGCGCCTGAAGCTGCCGCGCGCGTGGACGGCGGAGGAGGACGCTCGCCTGGCGCGCCTCGCCAGGGAGAACGGCCTACGCAGCTGGCACCGGGTGGCGCGGCAGATGCCCGGGCGCTCCTACGCGCTCTGCCGCGACAGGTGGCGCGACCACCTGGCGCGCGACGTCTACCACCGCGCCTTCACCGCCGGCGACGACGCCGAGCTCGCCCGCCTCCACCAGCGACACGGCGGCCGATGGAGCAGCATCAGCCGCGCCGTCTACGGGCGCACCTCGCGCGTCATGAAGCGCCGCTGGAGGGAGCTCCGCAAGAACGGCGCCAAGAAGGCAGCCTACTGTCCGCCGGCGCTGCCCACTGAAGACTTGGAGATGGAGCTCTCGGAGCAGCGTCACCCACTTGCCGACGCGCTTGCCGCGGGTTTGAGTTGTTGCAGCCTTGGCTGCAGCCCGATGGATCCCTGGGCCGGCAGCCTCGCGTTAGGTTTCGCGTGCATGGCCGTCTGATCCTGCACGGCTGCACCGATCGACCTCTCCTCTAGAATCTACGTACTAGATAGCTAGTAAGCTTAGAGTAGATGTTCCATTAAGAATCAAGATTGATTCCTTGTATGCTAGTAAGAATTAACTTGCTGCTATTTGAAAGCCCTAGTTCATCATGCATGTACAATGTGGATGTTCTGTTCTTTGGAAAGTTCTAGTTCATCAAGTATCACTTATTAGAACGTTCTTTTTTTTTCGACCGGTTGGAAGTTTTCTTGGTTCATTTGGTAGAAAGTTGAATCAGAAAGGTGTGATAGCTCCCGGGTGCTTCTACACCTTCTATGAACAGTAAATTGAAAAAAAATAGGGGATGCATAAAAAAAATCTGAAACTTTGCGACATCAAATATGATCAAACTTTTAAGTTCTTGCGAGTGTTCATAGCAAAATATCATGTAAAGAAAGATATACACACGAGTTTCAGATTTCAGTGCTCAAAACTTCAAGCACTGGATTTTTTTTCTTGTGTAGAGCTTCTCAAATGTTTTTTTTAATGAAAACTTGCAAGCATCTACAAATTTTGATCATATTTGATGTTGTAAAGTTTCAGAATTGTTTGAAAAAAATCTATAAATTTTGTAATTTACTGTTCATAGAGGGTGTTGGGGCAATCGGGGGCTGAAAAACACTCTCAAGTTGAATTTTTTGATGGAATGATTCTTTGGAAATTGCACTACAGAAGAAACATATGTTTTCTTGTGTTTATATGTAGGCCGAGTGCGAATTATTGACCTCTCGACTTACGACGATGTATGCCAAGCCCAAACCCTAAAACCCACGACAACAAGCGACCCCTCGGCTAATAGTACAGTACACCGAGAAACACCTTAACTATACTCGGTGTAGTCGTGTAGACGTGGATCTCGGACTACGCCATGCTCGATAAACAACCCTGCCATGTGGCCATGCTCCCCACCGTATAAACCGAGTGCACTAACGGAGCAAATCGATTATAGAATTTCCTTTTCTATTTCTACATGCTCTTACATAAGCCAAGTGGATGATATACAACACTCGGTTTACTCATCTATTTTATTCTCACACCGTCAATCTAATACAACGTAAAGTATTTTTTTTTCATTCTTTTTCCTTATTGCATCTTTCCCCTCTCTTTCTCACCTGTTTACTCCAACCAAGTTCTCGTCACCCTTTGTATATCCTCTCTCTCTATCGCCACTTTGCCACTTGAAGGATGTGGTATTGCCTTTGTATTCTTCACACCACTCTAGTTTATCCATGTTAGAAAGAATGATTGTGTGTGTGTGTGTTTGTTTGTATGCGAATAACGCGCTGAAGACAACTTGTACTGCTGATCCCAGTGATACCAGTCCAAGTGAACAAAAAATGTTCGCTCGAAATACCTCCCCCACGCGGCGAACACGAGTCGTGATCAACTCGATCGACTGGGCCCCCAGCCGTTAGAAACCCCTTCCCCCAAAAAAACCACCCACCCGCTCCCTCCCACCTTCTTGC
>NC_041380.1:446243048-446245145 GCF_002162155.2 Triticum dicoccoides | reverse complement strand
CCACTCTCCATTCCCCTACTCTAGTGAGTCGGCACGGCAGATTTACCTGAAGATGATTTGAGGGAAATCGACCAATGTATCACACGATTGAGTTAATCACCTGTGACAAAACTAACCTCACATTCCTCTCCCCTCATCGAATGTCGTCGATTTCAAGTGAAATGGGAAAAGAAACAAATCACTAGATCTTGTCATGGGCAAAAACAACTTATTTTGCCGTGAACGGATAAAGGGGTCTGTGACAAAACTAACCTCACATTCCTCTCCCCTCATCGAATGTCGTCGATTTCAAGTGAAATGGGAAAAGAAACAAATCACTAGATCTTGTCATGGGCAAAAACAACTTATTTTGCCGTGAACGGATAAAGGGGTTTGGGCATCTTCAACGGCAACCCGCAAAAAACCTCCTACATCCGTCCGCGGACACGGGGTGACAGTCCGTGGATATGGATGCGGGAGGTCGACATCCAACGCTAGCCGTATACATTTTCACAATAATTCAAACCAACCGGACGAAATTCGATCAAATAGGACGAATTTTGATATAACCATGGCGGTTTTCATTGAAAGTAGGATAATTTGTTCACAAAACCGGACGATATTTCGTCTGGTAAACTAAAAACCTAAAACTAAAACCCTAAACTAGCCTATACTTCATGGTGACCTCGTAGGCCATGCCGGGCTGGCCGGCTGCTCCTCCTCCGTCATCGTTGCCCGACCCACTATCGGAGTCGGAGTCGTCGGCCTGGGCGGCGGAAGGTGCTGGCGCCGCGGCAGGGCTTCATGGCGGCCGCCTGACCCTCGCGGATGATCCTTTCCGCCTCCTCCTGCGTCGTGCATAGTGCGGTCGCTACCACCAAGGACGTGGGCTGGGGGAGGGTGGCTCTAGCTTCACGGGGAGGAGTGCCCCCGGTGGCGGAGCCGTGCCATTGGTATGGACGATGGAGCAATGGAGCATCAGCTCCATCTACTCCTCAAACTCCGCGTTGGTGCCGGCGTAGACCTGGCCCGGCACCGCTGGCGCGGACTGCGGCGGCGACGACTGCTGGTCCTTTCTCGTCGCCGGAGGAGATGATGATCTCCGCCCGCGTCGAGTCGCCCGACAAGGACGACGCCCCAGAGTTCGAGGGCGGCGTCTCCACAAGCCGCCAGATCCCGCCCCAGAACTGCCTGCTGGCGCCGACGCCCAGGACTTGCCCATCGCCGGAGATGTGGAGAGAGATGGGCAAGGAGAAGGAGGAGGATGTGATGTGGACGGCGTCGAAGCGCGGCTTAAATAGCCACGCCTAGGCCATGTGAAGGGCCGGTCAGCCGCTTCAATACGGCGCAGCGGCCGGAGTTGGTTCCTCATGAACCTGCGCCCGCGTTGAAGCGGCGACTGCCAAGAGGTCGCGTCAGTCAGCGCCGCCCTCCCTTCCTCCTGTCACATCGCGGCATCAATGCAGGCTTCTGCATGCTCTGAGTCGGTATGAATGTGACGCGTGCATCGGAAGGAAGTCGCGGGGGAAACAGATGATTGGTTTTTGATGGGCCAGGCAGTTAGAAGCTGACTTGGGAGCGGCCGGGACTCTGTGATACACATGCGTTATTTGCTAAGCCTCCTCACATGCCGCTACTTTGTCTCCTTAATCTATCGTTATCGTTTAAGACATCGGGCTGACATATGGTTGCATCAACCAACGGACGGATCACGGATGAGTGTCGGAGGTGTACTCCGCCGAGCCGTACAAAAGAGGGAGATACGGGCAGCAATCTCACACATGCTGCTTTGCTCAAGCGCTTACGTATGGACAGATCAGGGTCTAAAATGACACGGCACAAACGCATAATCGAAGAAGCTGGCCCATAAATTCAGAAAAAGAAGAAAGGAAACGATAGCACCTGTGGCCGAAGGGCTAGGCGACTAGGGTTTCCCCTTCCCCTCCTCCCGCCGCCGCCGGCCGCCGGCCCCGCGCCCCACCCCCGTCCCCTTCCTCCCTCCCCTCTTCCCCGTCCAGACCCGCCTCGCACCGCCTCCCCGGGAGGTGGCCGGGGCGGAGCTCGTGCCCCTCCTCCGCGGGCCTCCCCTTTCCCCTTTTTCGCTCGCCGCCGGTCGCC
>NC_041380.1:446236709-446242650 GCF_002162155.2 Triticum dicoccoides | reverse complement strand
GTGATCCCTTCCCGGGGCAGGGAGGCGGCGGCGGTGCTGCTCGGCGTGGCTGCGGTGCGGCTGCCCTGCGGCGGCGGCCGGTGGCAGGCGTGGTGTCGGCGTCGCTACTTGGCGGCGGGGCGGCGTGGTGGTGCTGGGTGGCCGTCGTCGCGACCCCAGCCCAGATCTGGGCCCGGCGGGCCCCATCTGGGTCCTAGCGGGCCGGCCCCCGACGTGGCTTCGTCGTCGTCTGTGTGGTGAGGAGGAGGAGCGGCTCGGATGGGGGGGCGGCGATGCCGATGGCGTGCCGACTGCAGCGCGATGGAGGGAGCTGTCCGGGAATGGTGTTCCCAGCCGGGCCTGTGGGCACACAGGCCTGGTAGGCTCCTGCTTGTGTGTCCGGTCGGCTACCGTCGTTGACGGTGGAGGTTGTGCCCTCCCGCGTGCCGACGGTGCTGCGGCCCCTAGTCCCGGCTCCTATCCCTTGTCATGCAGACCTCACCTCGTGGTGTCGTGGTGAGACGGCGTGGAGGCTTCTTGACCATGGTGGCGCAAGATGGTGGTCCGTTTGGTGGCAGGCTCTGGAGCACCCGAGGTGAAGGTTGGGATCGGGGGAAACCCCTGTCGGCCTGTCCGACACCGACGCGGCGACGCCGGTGGGTGTCGCCGGACCTTCCTGGAGGGCGTCGGGGGCGACCCTTCCTCTCGCCTCGTCGGGTACTAGGGGAAACCCTTGGCAGCAGCGTCGTCTTCGTCGCGGTTCTTCTTGGAGGTGCTGATTGGTACCGGTGCTTCGGAGCCTTGGAGCTTGGTGGGAGATCCTCGGTGGGCGCAATGGTCGTGAAGCTTCTTCGTTTCCGTCGATCCGCCGTTGTCGGCATTCTTTTCTTTTGTTATTTCTCTTTCGTTTCTTTTGGGTGTGATTGTGCTGCTTCCGCCACAGCACCTATCCTTTGATGTATCGGTTGGTTGCTTTGGAATACAAAGCGGGGGACACCATTTTTCTTTATAATCGAAGAAGCTACAGGAAGCTGCCTGCTGGTTTCTGCCATTTCCATTACCCGCAAAAGGATCGTTCGTGGACGATGCTATGTCTTGTCCTCAGGCCTCAGCCGTTGTACAAACCAACATCATCGCGATCTCTAGAGTATCCTGCTGTTGGATGGTGCCCTGCACGGCAAAGACCCACGAGCAGTGAGTCCACGCACACAATGTACCGGTGGTAGGGGGCGTCGGCGGAAACCGGGCTTGGACGCGGCGGCGCAGGCGATCGGCTCCTCGTGCCCAGATCCGCAAGGCGTGCGGGGGCAGTTGGCACCGTTCCGCCACGAGCTGAATCTCCGACCTACGGGTCAACGGTAAAGTCGTTGGGGAAGGCAACTCAAAACGGATACGGGCGCAGGCTTTGCATGGTGAGTACACTGCTCGTGGATCTTTGCTGGGCAGCTGTGTAGTGTAGTGTAGGGCACCATCAAACGCCAGGATATTCTAGAGATCGTGATGTTGCTTTGTCCAACAGTCTAGGACGAAAACGCAGTGTCGAGGAACGATCCTACCATCCACAATGGGAGTTGTAGAGAGCAGCACCAGCAAGCAGCTTCATGAGGTTTCTTCAACTATTATGGGTCTCTTTGATTCAAAGGATCTTTATAGGATTTTTGAAGGATTGGAATCCTTAAAAAGTTTCCTACGTTGGTCGTTTGATTCGTAGGATTGAATCTTGTAGGATTTTTTCCTAAGGATTTATTTGTACTACATTTCACAGGAATTCTAACATCCACTCCAACCTTTTGGAAGAAATCATTTTGCTTTTCCCATGCCATAATCAAACAAACTCAAATCCTATAGGGATGCAATGGACATGCCATTTCAATCCTACGTTTTTTCTATTCCTGTGTTTTTGCAATCCTACGAATCGAAGAGGCCCTATGCGTTTTTACCATGTCATAGTATACCCTGCTCCGTCCATAAGCAGTTGAGCAAAGTACCAGCATGTTTGCCAGATCGCAGAACTTTTCTTTTTTGAAATGAAGACAAAAGATTTGCCTCATCCATTAAATAAGGAAGAATATAATTTTTAGAGTGTTACAAAGCCCGCAGATAAAGCAACGGCATGCCAATTACTCGCGCAATATAATAAGCCCTAGTTTCTTTGCACCCGCAGTAACCCAAAGCTTAGCCTCTTCAACGAGGAGGATTGGCGGCGGCGCACTCTTGTGGCGGAAGATACGAGCGTTCCTCTCGTTTCATATTGTCCAGGAGACAAGTATTGTGAGAGAGGCCAAGGCACTTCTATTGGGGTTATGGATGTTGGTTCGCTTGTCCCACCACTCCATAACGGACTCCTCCAGGTGCCATGAGGTGGTGTCAATATGCACGATCCAAATTCCTAGATGACCAACTTCCATAGCCGAATGGTGAAGCGACACTTGTAAAAGAGGTGGGCGCCTGACTCGCCGTCCCTTCTATCGAGGGGGCAAAGATCGCAGTTTGCCCAACCGCGTTTCTCGAGGCGGTCGGCAGTCCAGATCCGGTTTTGCAAAGCCAACCAAGCAAAGAATTTGACTTTTGGCAGGGCTCAACCTTTCCAAACCATGCGGTCTAAGGGTGATAGTGTCAATCCAAGGAATTGGGTCCTATATGTAGTGGGCGCCGAATAGTTCCCGTCGTTGGAGTGTTTCCAAACAATGTCATCCTCTGCTTGATCGTCGAGGTGGAAATCATGAAGAAGCATCCAAGGGGTGAAGAATTGGCATATGTGGGCAGTGGAGATGACGAAGTCACGGCCAATCTTAAAGATTCAAGCATTTCCACGGAGGACCTCCCTTACTTTCCAATTTTTTTCTCTTGGGCGCCTGAAAGATTAAAGGGGCAATGTCCTTAGGCTTCCGTCCAAGGAGCCATGGAGAGTCCCAAAAAAGGCGTTTTGACACCATTGCCAGCGGTGATGGTCGTCGAGGCGTAGAAGAAATCAAGGTCCTCCTCCGTGCAAGGGTTGCTAAGGCCCACCCAGAGCTTGCGTGGGTCCTTCCATTCTTACCATGGCCATCTTTGTCGCAGAGCACGGGCGAACTTGTTTGTGTTGAGAACCTCGAGACCGCCATAATCCTTAGGGCGACAGACCACCTCCCAATTGACCTTGCACTTGGCTCCAGTCGTTTTATCAGAGCCAGACCAGAGGAAGGCCCTCTCGAGTTTGTTAATGCTATGCAGGGTACACGGAGGCACGATGAAAAGTGTGATGGCGTACACCGCTTGAGAGGTGATGACATATTTGACAAGGATCGTGCGCCCGAAGATGGTGATGTTTTGCCCCTCCCAAATGATCAACCCACTGCCTTGTCCTCAAGATATTGGAAGTCCACCCTCTTGACTCTTGAGTATCAAGATCGCAGAACTACGTACCATGCATGTCGTTACCAGCTGAACCACCACCAATGTCACTCAAAACACAACCCGAACTCAGCTGGCCGACTGAGCCAAGCCATATTGATACTGGCGGTACAGCTGCCAAGCCGTGCCTCCACGTGTGCGCACGCCGCGTTTCAGCGACAACCGCAGTGAAAAACCCAACTGCCAGATCTAGGGGTCACGCCGATCGGAGGGAGCTGGGTGGCCAGCGACTGCCACGGAAGTAACATGTCTGCGTGCCAAATGTGCAGGCCTCTTGGCGCCTTCCCAGATGCATTCCACGGGGACCAGTGGCCAGCCACGTCGGCAAGGGAGGGAGGCATCCTATGGTGACAGAAAAATCGGGAATGGCCACCGCCCAGCTCCATCGTTTCATATAGATTTAAGAAATTGTCAGTTGCTTGGACCAAGACAAAGATTAGTCCGGGCTGAGGGTGTTCACAACTTACTACTACCAGCAAGTAAAGGGATTTCTTACGATGCCGCTACGAGTAAACAATATACCTGAAATTTAAAAAGTGCATACGCACTATTTAGACGTCGATCCACCCCGAATCACCGCACGCGTGGACTTGGTACTCTGAACCGCAAAACTGTTGGCATTTGTCGCTATCTATCCCTTCCACGCATTTCGTCCCTATCCCCTTCATGTCCGCCGCCGCCACTACACCTCGCGCCGGCCACCTCCGCGGCTCCGCCCCTCTTATGCCAGTGCCTCCGATCCTCTCCCGCCGGCCGCCGCTAAGTTGGGGACGTGCATCGCATTGCTCGGCTGGATCGGGGCGCTGCAGCTCGTGTATATACCGGATCTGGTGTCCGATGTACCCACCCATGCCGGACCTATTGAGGCTGGGTGGAAGGTGGAGGGTGAAGGGAGCTCTGTATGGAGGAGGGGGGAGGGAGCAGTGGCCGCCGTGATGTCTATGCGTGGATGTAAGGGATCGGCCGGAGGAAGAACGAACACGGAAGGGCGAAAGGACCTCGTCCTCGATCTGGAGCAAGACGTAGACGGCGGCCGTGGAGCCGGAGCAGCCCAGCTAGCAGGTCGGGAGACGGCGGCCGTGGATCAGCAGCAGCAGTGTCGTATCCTCCTCCTACCATTTTTTATTCGAAGCTGGAGCTGGGCTATCAACTGCTACCTCAGTGCACGTGCACATCCGGCAGTGTATTTTCTGAACTGATGCCGGTTGTGATTTTGACCGCGGTGGTCAATTGCTTTCTTGCTAAGGCTTCATCATTTTGGCAATCAGATACCTGCTTGTCCAAGTACATCTATGCTAAACATTGCGTGGAGAAAAGAACGGATCAGAGAGATGTGCCATGTCCTTGGCTGAGTCCATGGGCTGATTGTTTCATGCAATTTAATGTCTAGCACTTTACTGTTGTATAAGTTTGCATAGCAGATGCTTACTTTTGATTTTCTGGAGCTGGAGTTGTGCCACGAGGTAGATGAGCTAGCATATCTCCTTCTGCTTGCTAGTACTTGGCTACATGCAATTCATATTGAGCTCTCATATTAGAAGGATCCTATAAGCACATGCGTGTGTTGCATGCTGTTTGGAGTAGTTTTCTCTTTGATGGTTAATTAGCCCAGTTAGCCATTGGAGTTCATCCAATTTGACTCTTTATTTAGTACTAGTTGGTCATTGTAGTATTCCTAGTTGGATATGAGCACAGAGAAACTTGCACATTATAGATATACTTAGTTGGCAGTTTTAATTATCTTGTTTCTTCACAGTCGCATGCTTTGTTGGCCTCTCTAGCAGTTGTATTTGTACACGAACCTCATAGTAGTTGGCTTCATTTATCATGCAAGTTTCTTTTCATGTACAAAACTGATTTAAGTTGGCACCCCTACAGTTTGTACTTGCATATGAACTTTATAGTAGTTGGCATCCATACAAGGCATGGTTGCACATGAACCTTATACTAGTTGTCATCATTTAAATTGACTATTTCAATTAGATAGAACAACACAAGTTTTCTGTCTTAATTATTTCAATTAGACGTGCAAGTAAGCAATTAGACCCGCATACTCTCGTCGGCGTAATAGCTCACACATGGTCGTGGATTTGCACACTCTCGTTGGGATAGTCGCACACGCGCGACCACAGAGTTGCACACTCTCGTCGGCATAATCGATGCACACTCTCGTCGGCATAATTGCACATGTGCGGCTGTAGAGATGCACACTCTCGTCGGCATAATTGCACACGTGCGGCTGTAGAGATGCACACTCTCCTCGGCATAGTCACACATGCATGGACACAGAGTTGCACAATCTCGTCCGCATAGTCGCACATGAATTATTGTGGGAGGTGCTCACACCCGGCCGTGGAGTTGCACACTCTCGTCGGCATCGTCGCACGTGCATGACCACAAAGTTGCACAATCTCGTCCACATAGTCGCACATGAATTGCCGTGGGAGGTGCTCACGCCGGCCGTGGAGTTGCACACTCTCATCGGCATAGTCGCACATGCATGGCCACAAAGTTGCACAATCTCGTCCGCGTAGTCACACATGAATTGTCAAGGGAGGTGCTCACGTCC
>NC_041380.1:446184245-446236323 GCF_002162155.2 Triticum dicoccoides | reverse complement strand
CCGCGGGAGGTGCTCATGCATGGCCGCAGAGTTGCACACTCTCGTCGGCATAGTCGAACATGCACGACCACATAGTTTCACAATATTGTCTGCATAGTCGCACATGAATTGTTGTGGGAGGTTCTCATGCCCGGACGCGGAGTTGCACACTCTCGTCGGCATAGTCGCACATGCATGGCCACATAGTTGCACAATCTCGTCCGCGTAGTTGCACATGAATTGTCGCGGGAGGTGCTCACACATGGCCGCGGAGTTGCATACTTTCGGCGGCATAGTTGCACATGCATGACCACAGAGTTGCACAATCTCGTCGGCATAGTCGCACATAAATTACCGCAGGAGGTTCTCACACATGACCGCGGAGTTGCACACCGTCGACGGCATAGCCGCACATGTGGACGAGTGTGCAACTCTCCAGCCGCGCTTGTGAGCTACTACATCAACGAGTGTGTACAGCTTTGCGGCCGTGTGCAAGCTCTACGCCAACGAGTGTGTGCAACTTTGTGGTCATGTGTGTACGACTATGCCGTCGCGCATGTGCAACTCCCACAATTGTGTATGATACTATACCAACAAGAGTTTTTCACCACCTCAGCTACCCTTGCGAGTGAGATTTGCTACTTCATATGTTGCCCCGGCCAACTACATATCCAGTCGTGTGCAACTTTGCCTGCTGCTATGGCCAACCATGTACCAGTCGTTGTGAACTTCGTTGCCGCCCCGACCAATTGACTAACGGTCAATGTGTAACTTTTTTCCTATCCGTGCATGTCATGCGGCCTGCTTGTAGCATCGACATGTTTCCAATTTACAGCAGTAGTTGGTTGAGCTTACAACATCGGGTGCGAGACGTCACCTAACGAACTTAGTATGGTTGTGTTGTGCAACTTTTCAATGCTCATATCCAATTGAGAACTACTATATGTGCAACTATAACTACTCCGAATGCCAACAAAAAAAATTGACTAAAAAAATAGATCATCAATTTAAGCAAAAACATCGTCTAGCCAACTTAGTGTCGTTCTGTTGTGCAATTTTCCAGTAGTCATATCCAACTTATACTACTACCACAACCAACTTAGTACAACCATGTTCTACCAAAAAAACCTTCAACCTAAACAAAACTCCGGCAAGTCACACCTCATCGGAATCCCTCACGTATGTTAGCACCATCGAGAAAAAGCAGCATCACGAGCGCCTGTGGAGAGGCGTGCTTCTCAGCAACACGACATCCAGGTCGAGAGCCAATCCATCCGATCCCATTTTGCTCGTTGAGAAGATGTGCGTGCTCCTGGACACCAAATGCTCTCTGCAGATAGCCTCTGACGGGACCTACCTAAGCAAGATTACATTGCATTGGAATGAAGTTGACAACCAAGTTTACACGTTTCCTGGAATAGAATGCATCACATGAAAATCAGCGACCGAACTGATGGAGTATGGAGCTGGAATCAGTTGACATAAGCGGCAAAAAGGGCCAGGTTTTCCAGGTTGATTCAGTTGAGATCCTCATGGATCCCTGCATCGACTGAGTCATTGTTGCTGCGTATGTCTGGTGAAGTAAAACACATCGGGAAAATGGAAGGGAAGAAGACAAAAAATCGAAGGGGAGAGGAGCCTTCCAGTCGAGGCACGCGAAGAGGTGGTGGGGTCGTGAGCAGCGCAAAGGGAAGCTCCATGGCGTCGGGGAGGTACAAGAACCGCAGCTTCTCCAGGTTGATTCGATTGAGATCCTTATGGATCCATGGGTATGCGTCCTGCAGCAGGAACACGAACAGAGTAACAAACATGAGGAGACCGCATCCAAATCGAACCGAATCGAAGGGAGAGAGAGGAGAGGAATGGGGAGGCACTTGATAGAGCTCCATGGCGTCGCGGATCCATGGAGAGGAGACCATCGTGGGCGTCCATCGTCGGTCGGCCAGGCGCTCCGACCACAAACCCTAACCCTTATAGAGAAGTAGGAGGGGAACGCCATGGACAGCTAGGTCTGCGGCCTAGGTAGGGAGGAAGGCGAGGGGAGAGGGCGAGGGTGGGCGGCGGAGACAAGGCCGGCGGTGCGTGAGGGCGGCGGCCATGTCGCCGCGGTGGGTAGGGAGTGAATCACGGGAGAGGAAGACTGGACTGGGTGGCAGCTGAGGGGACAAAAAAGCACCTGACTCTAGTGGGCCGCTCGGCTCGGATAAATAGTGCGCACACACGATTTAGAATTTAGGCCGGCCGCTCAGGACGGCTACCGAGCAGCCGGCCGCTCGCTAGACTTGCCCAACAAGCAATCAGTTCTGGATGATCCAGTGGGCTAGATGCACTGATACTAATGTAGTGCTCCCATATCACAAATACATGTCATCTGAACATGTCAGCCACAATCCATCATGCAAAACAGAATCATTGCAGTTCAATTCCAGTTTTCTTCGCACTTGTTAGTGGTTGGCACGGCACTATTCATTCGGTTTTTTCCAAAACGGAGGCAAAAGCTTTGCCTCATCCATTAATTAAGAAGGAGTTTAGAGTTGCTTTTACAAGAAAAGCGAAAGAAAATATTACAATGCGACTACTCTCCTAGCATGATTTGACCCAAGTGCTTAGCACCCGCAATTACCCAAAGGTTGGCGTCGCTCTGAATGTTTGACAACAATACAGACAGAAGCATGGACTTCTGACAAAACACCCGTGCATTTCTCTCGCACCAAATGGTCCATCAGGTCAGCATAGCAAGAGAAGCCATCGCCTTCCGGTTGGGCATGTTGGAGGCCGACATGTTGAGCCACCAGTCCTTGATGGAGCGCATCGTGATCCAGGAGGAGATGTCGAGGTAGTCGAGTTTGAGCCAGCCTTTGATCATGCCCCATAGTCTAATGGAGTACCGACACTTGAAGAAGATGTGGCTCACCGATTCCAACATCTGCTTGCAGAGTGGACATAGGCCGCAGTTCGGCCACCCTCTCCTCTCCAATCTATCCGCCATCCAGACTCGGTTTTGGATTGCCATCCAAGCAAAGAATTTCATCTTAGGGGGAGCCCATGCTTTCCAAATGGCGAAGCCCATGGGCGAGCTGACCAACCCAAGGAGTTGCGCACTGTACGCAGATGTGGCGGAGTAGATTCCGCTGGCAGTATGCTTCCAGGTGATGGTGTCCTCGGCGTCCACCGCGAGGGGGATGTGTTGGGGAACGTAGCAGAAATTCAAAATTTTTCCTACGTATCACCAAGATTTATCTATGGAGAGACCAGCAACGAGTAGAAAGGATAGTGCATCTACATACCCTTGTAGATCGCTAAGCGGAAGCGTTCAAGTGAACGGGGTTGATGGAGTCGTACTCGTCGTGATTCAGATCACCGATGATCCTAGTGCCGAACGGACGGCACCTCCGCGTTCAACACACGTACAGCTCGACGATGTCTCCCACGCCTTGATCCAGCAAGGGGAGAGGGAGAGGTTGAGGAAGACTCCATCCAGCAGCAGCACAACGGCGTGGTGGTGATGGAGGAGCGTGGCAATCCTGCAGGGCTTCGCCAAGCACCTACGGGAGAGGAGGAGGTGTCACGGGAGGGAGGGAGGCGCCAAGGGCTCAGGTATGGATGCCCTCCCTCCCCTCCACTATATATAGGGGCAGGGGAGAGGGGGGAGGCGCAGCCTTGCCCCTTCCTCCAAGGAAGGGGTGCGGCTAAGAGGGGGGGAGGAGTCCATCCTCCCCAAGGCACCTCGGAGGTGCCTTCCCCCTTTAGGACTCTCCCCTTTTTCCTATATCTTGGCGCATGGGCCTCTAGGGGCTGGTGCCCTTGGCCCATGTAGGCCAAGGCGCACCCCCCTACAGCCCATGTGGCCCCCAGGGCAGGTGGCCCCACCCGGTGGGCCCCCGGGACCCTTTCGGTGGTCCCGGTACAATACCGATGACCCCGAAACTTGTCCCGATGGCCGAAACAGGACTTCCTATATATAAATCTTTACCTCCGGACCATTCCGGAACTCCTCGTGACGTCCGGGATCTCATCCGGGACTCCGAAAAACATTCGGTAACCACATACAAACTTCCTTTATAACCCTAGCGTCATCGAACCTTAAGTGTGTAGACCCTACGGGTTCGGGAGACATGTAGTCATGACCGAGATGTTCTCCGGTCAATAACCAACAGCGGGATCTGGATACCCATGTTGGCTCCCACATGTTCCACGATGATCTCATCGGATGAACCACGATGTCAAGGACTCAATCAATCCCGTATACAATTCCCTTTGTCTAGCGGTATGGTACTTGCCCGAGATTCGATCGTCGGTATACCGATACCTTGTTCAATCTCGTTACCGGCAAGTCTCTTTACTCGTTCCGTAACACATCATCCCGTGATCAACCCCTTGGTCACATTTGTGCACATTATGATGATGTCCTACCGAGTGGGCCCAGAGATACCTCTCCGTTTACACGGAGTGACAAAATCCCAATCTCGATTCGTGCCAACCCAACATACACTTTCAGAGATACCCGTAGTGTACCTTTATAGCCACCCAGTTACGTTGTGACGTTTGGCACACCCAAAGCACTCCTACGGTATCCGGGAGTTGCACAATCTCATGGTCTAAGGAAATGATACTTGACATTAGAAAAGCTTTAGCATACGAACTACATGATCTTGTGCTAGGCTTAGGATTGGGTCTTGTCCATCACATCATTCTCCTAATGATGCGATCCCGTTATCAACGACATCCAATGTCCATGGTCAGGAAACCATAACCATCTATTGATTAACGAGCTAGTCAACTAGAGGCTTACTAGGGACATGGTGTTGTCTATGTATCCACACATGTATCTGAGTTTCCTATCAATACAATTCTAGCATGGATAATAAACGATTATCATGAACAAGGAAATATAATAATAATCAATTTATTATTGCCTCTAGGGCATATTTCCAACAGTCTCCCACTTGCACTAGAGTCAATAATCTAGTTCACATCGATATGTGATTAACACTCACAGGTCACATCCCCATGTGACTAACACCCAAAGAATTTACTAGAGTCAATAATCTAGTTCACATTTACCATGTGATTAACACTCGATGAGTTCTGGGTTTGATCATGTTATGCTTGTGAGAGAGGTTATAGTCAACGGGTCTGAACCTTTCAGATCCGTGTGTGCTTTACAAATCTCTATGTCATCTCCTAGATGCAGCTACCACGTTCTATTTGGAGCTATTCCAAATAACTGTTCTACTTGGAGCTATTCTAAATTGTTGCTCCATTATACGTATCCGGTATCTCTACTCAGAGCTATCCGGATAGGTGTTAAGCTTGCATCGACGTAACCCTTTACGACGAACTCTTTTACCACCTCCATAATTGAGAAAATTTCTTAGTCCACTAGTTACTAAGGATAACTTTGACCGCTGTCCTGTGATCCATTCTTGGATCACTCTTGTACCCCTTGACTGACTCATGGTAAAGCACACTTCAGGTGCGGTACACAGCATAGCATACTGTAGAGCCTATGTCTTAAGCATAGGGGACGACCTTCGTTCCTTTCTCTCTATTCTGCCGTGGTCGAGCTTTAAGTCTTAACTTCATACCTTAGAACTCAGGCAAGAACTCCTTCTTTGACTGATCCATCTTGAACACCTTCAAGATCATGTCAAGGTATGTGCTCATTTGAAAGTACTATTAAGCGTTTTGATCTATCCTTATAGATCTTGATGCTCAATGTTCAAGTAGCTTAATCCAGGTTTTCCATTGAAAACACTTTCCAAATAACCCTGTATGCTTTCCAGAAATTCTACGTCATTTCTGATCATTAATATGTCAACAACATATACTCATCAGAAATTCTATAGTGCTCCCACTCACTTCTTTGGAAATACAAGTTTCTCATAAACTTTGTATAAACCCAAAATCTTTGATCATCTCATCAAAGCATACATTCCAACTCCGAGATGCTTACTCCAGTCCTCAGAAGGATTGCTGGAGCTTTGCATACTTATTAGCATATTTCAGGATAGACAAAACCTTCCGGTTGTATCACATACAACCTTTCCTCAAGAATCGTCGAGGAAACAATGTTTTGACATCCTATCTGCAAGATTTCATAAATAATGCAGTAATTGCTAATATAATTCCAACAGACTCTTAGCATCGCTACGAGTGAGAAAGTCTCATCGTAGTCAACTCCTTGAACTTGTCGAAAAACATCTTAATGACAAGTCGAGCTTTCTCAATGGTGACACTTACCATCATTGTCTGTCTTCCTTTCAAAATCCTTATGTACCTAACAGCCTTACGACCATCAAGTAGTTCTTCCAAAGTCTACACTTTGTTTTCATACATGGATCCTCTCTCGGGTTTTATGGCCTTGAGCCATTTATCGGAATCCGGGCCCACCATCGCTTCTCCATAGCTCGTAGGTTCATTGTTGTCTAGCAACATGACTTCCAAGACAGGATTACGTACCACTCTGAAGTAGTACGCATCCTTGTCATCCCACGAGGTTTGGTAGTGACTCGATCCGAAGTTTCATGATCACTATCATAAGCTTCCACTTCAGTTGGTGTACGTGCCACAGGAACAACTTCCTGTGCCCTGCTACACACTTGTTGAAGTGACGGTTCAATAACCTCATCAAGTCTCCACCATCCTCCCACTCAACTTTTCGAGAGAAACCTTTCCTCGAAAAAGGACCCGATTCAAGAAACAATCCCTATTGCTTTCGGATCTGAATTAGGAGGTATGCTCAACTGTTTTGGGTGTCCTATGAAGATGCATTTTATCTGCTTTGGGTTCGAGCTTATCAACCTGAAACCTTTTCACATAAGCGTCGCAGCCCCAAACTTTCAAGAAACGGCAACTTAGGTTTCTCCAAACCATAATTCATACGGTGTCGTCTCAACGAAATTATGTGGTGCCCTATTTAAAGTGAATGTGGTTGTCTCTAATGCCTAACCCATGAACGATAGTGGTAACTCGATAAGAGACATCATGGTATGCACCATATCCAATAGGGTGCAACTATGATGTTTGGACACACCATCACACTATGGTGTTCCAGGCTGTATCAGTTGTGAAACAATTTCCACAATGTCTTAATTCTGTGCCAAACTCGTGATTCAGATATTCATCTCTATGATCATATCATAGATCTTTTATCCTCTTGTCACGACGATCTTTCAACTTCACACTGAAATTACTTGAACCTTTCAATAATTCAGACTCGTGATTCATCAAGTAAATATACTCAACATCTACTCGAATCATCTGTGAAGTAAGAACATAACGATATTCACTGCATGCCTCAGCACTCATTGGACTGCACACATCAAAATGTGTTACTTCCAACAAGTTGCTTTCTTTTTCCATCTTACTGAAAACGAGGCTTTTCAGTCATCTTGCCCATGTGGTATGATTTGCATGTCCCAAGTGATTCAAAATCAAGTGAGTCAAAACGGTCCATTTGCTTGGAGTTTCTTCATGCATATACACCAATAGACATGGTTCGCATGTCTCAAACTTTTCAAAAACGAGTGAGTCCAAAGATCCATCAATATGGAGCTTCTTCATGCGTTTTATACCGATATGACTTACGTGGCAGTGCCACAAGTAGGTGGTACTATCATTACTATCTTTTGGCATGAACATGTGTATCACTACGATCGAGATTTAATAAACCATTCATTTTAGGTGTAAGACCATTGAAGGTATTATTCAAATAAACAGAGTAACCATTATTCTCCTTAAATGAATAACCGTATTGCGATAGACGTAATCCAATCATGTCTATGCTCAACGCAAACACCAAATAACAATTATTTAGGTTTAACACCAATCTCTTTGGTAGAGGGAGCGTGCGATGCTTGATCATATCAAGCTTGGAAAAACTTCCAACACATATCGTCAGCTCACCTTTAGCTAGTCTCCGTTTATTCCGTAGCCTTTTGTTTCGAGTTACTAACACTTAGCAACCGAACCGGTATCTAATACCCTGGTGCTACTAGGAGTACTAGCAAACTACACATTAACACAATGTATATCCAATATACTTCTATCGACCTTGCCAGCCTTCTTATCTACCAAGTATCTAGGGTAATTCTCCTCTAGTGGTTGTTCCCCTTATTACAGAAGCACTTAGTCTCGGGTTTGGGTTTTACCTTGGGTTTCTTCACTAGAGCAGCAGCTGATTTGCCGTTTCATGAAGTATCCCTTATTGCCCTTGCCCTTCTTGAAACTAGTGGTTTCACCAACCATCAACAATTGATGCTCCTTCTTGATTTCTACTTTCGCGGTGTCAAACATCGCGAATACCTCAAGGATCATCATATCTATCCCTGATATGTTATAGTTCATCACGAAGCTCTAACAGCTTGGTGGCAATGACTTTGGAGAACCATCACTGTCTTATCTGGAAGATCAACTCCCACTTGATTCAAATGATTGTTGTACTCAGACAATCTGAGCACAAGCTCAACAATTGAGCTTTTCTCCTTAGTTTGCAGGTTAAGAAAGTCATCGGAGGTCTTATACCTCTTGACATGGGCACGAGCCTGAAATCCCAATTTCAGCCCTCAAAACATCTCATATGTTTCGCGATGTTTCAAAAACGTCTTTGGTGCCTCAACTCTAAACCGTTTAACTGAATTATCACGTAGTTATCAAAACGTGTATGTCAGATGTTCGCAACAACCACAG
Organism: Triticum dicoccoides; assembly: GCF_002162155.2. NCBI lineage: Eukaryota > Viridiplantae > Streptophyta > Magnoliopsida > Poales > Poaceae > Triticum > Triticum dicoccoides. The sequence goes on along the minus strand of NC_041380.1, from coordinate 446,227,653 downwards.
ACAACGTTCGAGGTTCAGCACACTGAGCGGTGCATTAAGGACATAAGCCTTCTATGAAGCAATGAGGACAATTCTCAGTTTACGGACCTAGTCCGCATAATTGCTACTATCAACTTTCAACTAATTTTTCTCTAGGAACATATCTAAACAGTAGAACTATAGCGTGAGCTACGACATAATTTGCAAAAACCTTTTGACTATGTTCAGGATAATTAAGTTCATCTTATGAACTCCCACTCAGATAGACATCCCTCTAGTCATCTAAGTGATTACATGATCCGAGTCAAACTAGGTCGTGTCCGATCATCACGTGAGACGGACTAGTCATCATCGGTGAACATCTTCATGTTGATCGTATCTTCTATACGACTCATGTTCGACCTTTCGGTCTCCGTGTTCCGAGGCCATGTCTATACATGCTAGGCTCGTCAAGTTAACCCTAAGTGTTTCGCGTGTGTAAATCTGTCTTACACCCGTTGTATGTGAACGTTAGAATCTAACACCCGATCATCACGTGGTGCTTCGAAACACGAACTGTCGCAACGGTGCACAGTTAGGGGAGAACACTTCTTGAAATTGTTGTAAGGGATCATCTTATTTACTACCGTCGTTCTAAGCAAATAAGATGTATAAACATGATAAACATCACATGCAATCAAATAGTGACATGATATGGCCATCATCACTTTGCTCCTTTTGATCTCCATCTTCGGGGCTCCATGATCATCATCGTCACCGGCATGACACCATGATCTCCATCGTCATGATCTCCATGAAGTTGCCTCGCCAACTATTACTTCTACTACTATGGCTAACGGTTAGCAATAAAGTAAAGTAATTACATGACGTTTAAGTTGACACGCAGGTCACAAATAAATAAAGACAACTCCTATGGCTCCTGCCGGTTGTCATACTCATCGACATGCAAGTCGTGATTCCTATTACAAGAACATGATCAATCTCATACATCACATATATCATTCATCACATCCTTTTTTGGCCATATCACATCACATAGCATACCCTGCAAAAACAAGTTAGACGTCCTCTAATTGTTGTTTGCATGTTTTACGTGGCTGCTATGGGTTTCTAGCAAGAACGTTTCTTACCTACGCATGAACCACAACGTGATATGCCAATTGCTATTTACCCTTCATAAGGACCCTTTTCATCGAATCCGATCCGACTAAAGTGGGAGAGACAGACACCCGCCAGCCACCTTATGCAACTAGTGCATGTTTGTCGGTGGAACCGGTCTCACGTAAGCGTACGTGTAAGGTTGGTCCGGGCCGCTTCATCCCACGATGCCGCCGAATCAAGATAAGACTAGTAACGGCAAGCATATTGAACAATATCGACGCCCACAACTACTTTGTGTTCTACTCGTGCAAAGAATCTACGCAATAGACCTAGCTCATGATGCCACTGTTGTGAACGTAGCAGAAATTCAAAAAATTTCCTACGTATCACCAAGATCTATCTATGGAGAGACCAGCAACGAGTAGAAAGGAGAGTGCATCTACATACCCTTGTAGATCGCTAAGCGGAAGCGTTCAAGTGAACGGGGTTGATGGAGTCGTACTCGTCGTGATTCAGATCACCGATGATCCTAGTGCCGAACGGACGACACCTCCGCGTTCAACACATGTACAGCTCGACGATGTCTCCCACGCCTTGATCCAGCGAGGAGAGAGGGAGAGGTTGAGGAAGACTCCATCCAGCAGCAGCACAACGGCGTGGTGGTGATGGAGGAGCGTGGCAATCCTGCAGGGCTTCGCCAAGCACCTACGGGAGAGGAGGAGGTGTCACGGGAGGGAGGGAGGCGCCAAGGGCTCAGGTATGGATGCCCTCCCTCCCCTCCACTATATATAGGGGTAGGGGAGAGGGGGGAGGCGCAGCCTTGCCCCTTCCTCCAAGGAAGGGGTGCGGCTAAGAGGGGGGGAGGAGTCCATCCTCCCCAAGGCACCTCGGAGGTGCCTTCCCCCTTGAGGACTCTTCCCTCTAGGGTTCCCTAGGCGCATGGGCCTCTTGGGGCTGGTGCCCTTGGCCCATGTAGGCCAAGGCGCACCCCCTACAGCCCATGTGGCCCCCCGGGGCAGGTGGCCCCACCTGGTGGGCCCCCGGGACCCTTCCGGTGGTCTCGGTACAATACCGATGACCCCGAAACTTGTCCCGGTGGCCGAAACAGGACTTCCTATATATAAATTTTACCTCCGGACCATTCTGGAACTCCTCGTGATGTCCGGGATCTCATCCGGGACTCCGAACAACATTCGGTAACCACATACAAGCTTCCTTCATAAACCTAGCGTCATCGAACCTTAAGTGTGTAGACCCTACGGGTTCGGGAGACATGTAGTCATGACCGAGATGTTCTCCGGTCAATAACCAACAGCGGGATCTGGATACCCATGTTGGCTCCCACATGTTCCACGATGATCTCATCGGATGAACCACGATGTCAAGGACTCAATCAATCCCGTATACAATTCCCTTTGTCTAGCGGTATGGTACTTGCCCGAGATTCGATCGTCGGTATACCGATACCTTGTTCAATCTCGTTACCGGCAAGTCTCTTTACTCGTTCCATAACACATCATCCCATGATCAACCCCTTGGTCACATTGTGCACATTATGATGATGTCCTACCGAGTGGGCCCAGAGATACCTCTCCGTTTACACGGAGTGACAAAATCCCAATCTCGATTCGTGCCAACCCAACAGACACTTTCAGAGATACCCGTAGTGTACCTTTATAGCCACCCAGTTACGTTGTGACGTTTGGCACACCCAAAGCACTCCTACGGTATCCGGGAGTTGCACAATCTCATGGTCTAAGGAAATGATACTTGACATTAGATAAGCTTTAGCATACGAACTACATGATCTTGTGCTAGGCTTAGGATTGGGTCTTGTCCATCACATCATTCTCCTAATGATGTGATCCCGTTATCAACGACATCCAATGTCCATGGTCAGGAAACCGTAACCATCTATTGACTAACGAGCTACTCAACTAGAGGCTTACTAGGGACATGGTGTTGTCTATGTATCCACACATGTATCTGAGTTTCCTATCAATACAATTCTAGCATGGATAATAAACAATTATCATGAACAAGGAAATATAATAATAATCAATTTATTATTGCCTCTAGGGCATATTTCCAACAGGATGGCCCTCAGCCGAGCCCAAAGCGTGACAAGCTGCCGGATGTGCTCCATTGTCCAGTTGTTGGGGAGCTTGATTTTGGACAGCCACGCGCCCGCATGCATGGCCTCCTGTACCTTCCATTTCTTCCTCGTGGAAGCCTCGAAGATGAGAGGTGCTATGACGGAAGGTTTATCGCCATTAACCCACGGGGAGTCCCAAAATGGCGTGCATGCCCCGTTGCCAATGGTGATGCGCGTCGAGGCGTAGAATAGATCACGGTCAAGCTCATCACAAGGGTTGTCCATTCCAATCCACGTCTTGGAAGGTTCAGTCCACTCGAACCACAGCCATCTAAGCCGAAGGGCTCTCGCAAACTTAGCCAAGTCCAGGATGCCAAGCCCTCTGAGGTCAGTCGGGTGACAGACTGATCCCCAGTTAACCTTACACTTGGCCCCAGTTGTCTTATTAGAGCCCGCCCATAGGAATGCCCTCTCCAATTTTGTGATGTTCAGCAGGGTGCCCGGTGGAGGCCTAAGGGCGATGATGTGGTAAATGACCTGAGAGGTTAGCACGGACTTGACAAGCGCCCCGCGCCCAATGGCGGTAATATTCTCCGTGTCCCACGGCACTAGCCTGGCCGCCACTTTGTCCTCAAGGAATTGGAAGTCGCCTCGCCTCAGCTGCCGAACCGATAAAGGTAGCCCCAAGTACTTGATGGGGAAAGCTGCGCGGGAGGCCGGCAAGGCTGCTAGGATGTGGTCGAAGTTGATGTCTCTACATCGAATTGGGACGACCGAGCTTTTCTGGAAGTTTGTGCAGAGGCCCGTGACCTTGCCAAAGTAGTTGAGGATCTGAGCGAAGTTGTTGATATCTTCCTTAATAGGAGCCATGAAGACCGCAGCGTCGTCGGCATATAGGGATGTGCGGAGAATGGAATGGCGCCCTCTAAGCTTGTGTAAAAGTCCACGACGGGTCTCGAGGTCGAGAATTTGCTGCAAAGGGTCGATGGCAATGACAAAGAGCAGAGGAGAGATCGGATCTCCCTGCCGAAAGCCGCGACCATGCCTGATAATAGGTCCTGGGACCCTGTTGAGGAGGATTCGCGAGGAAGATGAACGAAGCAAGGCCGTGATCCACTCCCGAAAGCGCGGAGGAAATCCCCTCCGCTACAGAAGGTCTATAATGTACTCCCACTTGACAGAGTCAAACGCCTTGCATATGTCGAGCTTGAATAGTAGTGCTAGAGTTCTGCTTTTATGGAGGCGGCGGGCAAGGCCCCTCACATACATAAAGTTGTCATGGATGCATTTCCTCTTGATGAAGGCACTCTGTGCACTGGAAGATGAGGGCGTGCATGTGAGGGCCAAGCCGTAGAGCAAGGACCTTCACAATGATCTTGGGGATGGCATGGATGAGGCTTATAGGTCTGTAGTCAGCTATCTCCTCCGCCCCATCTTTTTTGGGAAGAAGCACGATGTTCGCAGCGTTGAGCCAGTGTAGGTTTGCCGAATGCAAATTGTTGAAGGAGTGGATGGTTTGCATGATGTCAGTCTTGATAGTGAGCCAACATTTCTTGAAAAAAAATCCAGTGAAACCGTCCGGGTCGGGCGCTTTGTCATTGGGCATCTCATTGATGGCAGCTCTCACTTCCTCGTCAGATATGGGGCTATCGAAGTCGGAGAGGTCGTGATTACCAAAGTCGAGCGCGTCTCAGTTGAAGTCCACGGGATAGGAAGTCACACGCCCCATCACGCTGGTGAAATGCTCGTGCATCAAGGCCTCCTTCTGCTCATGTCCAGTGACCCAGTCACCGTTATGCTTAATTCTATGGATGTGGTTCTTTCTTTGGCATGTGAGTGAGTCCTGAATTAGGGGGTGTCCGGATGGCCGGACTATACCTTCAGCTGGACTCCTGGACTATGAAGATACAAGATTGAAGACTTCGTCCCGTGTCCGGAAGGGACTTTCCTTGGCGTGGAAGGCAAAGCTTGGCGATACGGATATGTAGATCTCCTACCATTGTAACCGACTTTGTGTAACCCTAACCCTCTCCGGTGTCTATATAAACCGAAGGGTTTTAGTCCGTAGGACAACATACAGAACAACAATCATACCATAGGCTAGCTGCTAGGGTTTAGCCTCTCCGATCTCGTGGTAGATCTACTCTTGTACTACCCATATCATCAATATTAATCAAGCAGGACGTAGGGTTTTACCTCCATCAAGAGGGCCCGAACCTGGGTAAAACTTCGTGTCCCTTGCCTCCTGTTACCATCCGGCCTAGACGCACAGTTCAGGACCCCCTACCCGAGATCCGCTGGTTTTGACACCGACATTGGTGCTTTCATTGAGAGTTCCTCTGTGTCGTCACCGTTAGGCTTGATGGCTCCTACGATCATCAATAGCGATGCAGTTCAGGGAGAGACCTTCCTCCCCGGACAGATCTTCGTCTTCGGCGACTTTGCACTGCGGGCCAATTCACTTGGCCATCTGGAGCAGATTGAAAGCTATGCCCCTGGCCGTCAGGTCATATTTGGAAGTTTAAACTACACGGCTGACATCCGCGGGGACTTGATCTTCGACGGATTCAAGCCACTGTCGAGCGCGCCACACTGTCACGACGAGCATGATCTAGCTCTGCCGCCGAACAGTGCCCTGGAGGCCGCACCCGCATCGGCTTCGACCCTTAATTCGGAGCCAACTGCGCCGATCGAGGATGGGTGGTTGGACGCCGCCTCGGGGGCTGCGATCCCAATGGTGATCGAGCCGAACACCAGCCCCGCACTCCGCGAGACTCATGACTCCAAGGAGCCGGAATCCTCTCCGGACTCCGAACCCTCCGCGCCCCTGCCGATCGAATCCGATTGGGCGCCGATCATGGAGTTTACTGCCATGGACATCTTTCAGCACTCGCCTTTCCGCGATATTCTGAAGACACTAAAGTCTCTCTCTTTATCAGGAGAGCCCTGGCCGGACTACGGTTAGCAAGGTTGGGATACGGACGATGAAGAAATCCAAAGTCCACCCACCACTCACTTTGTAGCCATTGTCGACGATTTAACCGACATGCTCGACTTCGACTCCGAAGACATCGACGGTATGGACGCCGATGAAGGAGACGATGAAGAACCAGCGCCTATTGGGCCCTGGAAAGCCACCTCGTCATATGACGTATACATGGTGGACACACCAAAAGATGACGACGAGGAGCAGAAGGACGCACCGAAGGCTTGTTCCCTCGAAAAGCAGTCAAAGCGGCGACAAGCGCCGCCCCAAATCCCGCCTCGATAGAAATAACGATCACACAAACCCAGCGCTGGAGCAGGGCGAACCGCTGCCGGACAACGGCAATCCGGATAATCAAACCGAACAAACAAATTCTATCAAGGATAATGGTCCGGACGACATAACGCCGGACAGGCACCCGGAGCAGCAGAATGCCCGTAAAAGGCTTGTTGCCACCGCGAGGAGTCTTAAAAAGCAGAAGCAAAGGCTCAAGGCTGCGCAAGACACACTCCAAATCAGATGGAGTAAAATACTCAACACAGCAGCGAGGTACGGCAACAATCGCCCCTCCAAGAGCTACCCAAAGCGGAAGCTGCTATCTGAATTCGATGAGGAGGCCTCAGACCCCCCACAACCAAATATCAAAGAAGCCACCTAGCCGGATAGACGACCCCTCTACCAACACAGAGCGGCATACAACGCCACTCACAATACAACACGCGACCCATGCGAGGGCTCGCACCCAAAGGACGGCGCAACAAGATCCATCTGTGGACCACGCAAGCGCACCTCAGCATACAATGCAACACAAAAAACATCCGAACAACGCGATACACCCAGCTACAGGGGTGCCGCACACCCCCTATGTTTCACCGATGAGGTGCTGGACCATGAATTTCCAGAGGGATTCAAACCTGTAAACATAGATACATACGACGGAACAACAGAACCTGGGGTCTGGATTGAGGACTACATCCTTCATATCCATACTCGAGGAGATGATCTCCACGCCATCAAGTACTTACCCCTCAAGCTCAAAGGGCCAGCTCGTCACTGGCTTAAAGGCCTCCCCGAAAGCTCCATTGGAAGATGGGAAGAGCTCGAAGACGCCTTTCGGGCAAATTTTCAAGGGACTTATGTCCGACCTCCGGATGCGGACGATTTGAGTCATATAACTCAACAGCCCGGAGAGTCAGCCCGAAAGCTTTGGAACATGTTTCTTACTAAAAAGAACCAGATTGTCGACTGTCCGAATGCCGAAGCCTTGGCAACTTTTAATCATAGCGTCCGTGACGAATGGCTCGCCAGACACCTCGGCCAAAATAAGCCGAGAACGATGGCCGCATTAATAAGCCTCATGACCCTCTTTTGCGCGGGTGAGGACAGCTGGCTAGCCAGATGCAGCACCAGCGACCCCAGTACATCTGAAGTTAGAGATGGAAACGGGAAATCACGGCGCAACAGCAATAACAAATGCCGGAATAAAGAAGACAGCACGAAGGGCACGACAGTAAACGACGGATTCAAAAGCTCTCGGCCAGGTCAAAAGCCCCCCTCTAAAGGCACCAGTGATGAACTGTCCAGCCTCAACAAAATTCTGGACCAAGTATGTCAGATCCATAGTACCCCTGGTAAACCTGCTAATCATACCCACAGAGAATGTTGGGTCTTCAAGCAGTCCGGCAAGCTCAACGCCGTACACAAGGGGGAGGATACACCAAGTGAAGACGAGGACGAGCCTCCCAAGCAAGACACTGGGGAACAAAAGAAATTTCCACCAGAAGTCAAAACAGTAAACGTGTTACACGTGATCAAGGGAAAAAACAACGCGACACTCCCAGGAAAATATACCCAAGTGCCTGTCACCGCGAAGTCCTGCCACTGGTCGTCTCAACCGATCACTTTCGACCATCGCGATTACTCAGCAAGTATCCGACGCGCAGGATGGGCTGCCCTGGTATTAGACCCAGTAATTGGCGGATATCACTTCACACGAGTCTTGATGGACGGTGGCAGCAATCTAAACCTAATATATCAGGATACAATCCGCGGGATGGGGTTAGACCCAATAAAAATTCGCCATAGCAATACTACCTTTAAAGGAGTAACGCCAGGCCCAGGGGCTCGTTGTACGGGCTCCCTCCTACTACAAGTTATATTCGGCTCCCCCGATAACTTCCTTCGCGAGCATTTAACCTTCCACATCGCTCCGTTCCAAAGTGGCTATCAAGCACTGCTCGGACGCGAAGCTTTCGCTCGCTTTAATGCAATACCACACTACGCCTCCCTCACACTCAAGATGCCCGGTCCATGTGGCATCATTTCAGTGAACGGAAATATCAAGCGATCTCTGCGCGCCGAAGAGAGTGCGGCTGCCTTGGCAGCCGCACACTAAAGGCGCCCGGACCAGCGAAAGCATCCAATAGGTCATCAAGACCTCAGACACAACTAATCAAGTCCGGCGCCGCTATTTATACCGAATAAATGGTCACACCCCTATTTGTCAATACAAGGGGCTCAACGGACGCAGACAAGTGGCAATTTCTTCTCATCTTGAATTATACATGGTTTCTTTAAAAACTATCTTTTTGCACGACAACTTTTTCACCTAAATTCCTCTCTTTTACAGACAATCATCGTGCTACACCCGTCCAGGATACGGCACAACGGAGACACAGGCGCAGACGTGCAGCAGGGACCCGCTCCAAGGATTCTTTTTAGATTAAGACCCTGCATAAACCTTTTTTACTGTCTCTTGTTGATACATATCCACCGTCGAGAAGGATGCTGACGTCTTGGCATGTGGCCACGCCAGAACAATGCACGTACCTGGACACAAGGGGCTTCTTACAAAGGCCATTATTTGTTGGGGAACATAGTAATTTCAAAAAAATTCCTACGCACACGCAAGATCATGGTGATGCATAGCAACGAGAGGGGAGAGTGTTGTCTACGTACCCTCGTAGACCGGAAGCGGAAGCGTTAGCACAACGCGGTTGATGTAGTCGTACGTCTTCACGACCCGACCGATCAAGCACCGAAACTATGGCACCTCTGAGTTCTACCACACGTTCAGCTCGAAGACGATCCCCGGACTCCGATCTAGCAAAGTGTCGGGGAAGAGTTCCGTCAGCACGACGGCGTGGTGACGATCTTGATGTTCTGCCGTCGCAGGGCTTCGCCTAAGCACTGCTACAATGTTATCGAGGATTATGATGGAGGAGGGCACCGCACACGGCTAATAGATCTCAAGGATCAATTGTTGTGTCTTCGGGGTGCCCCCTGCACCCGTATATAAAGGAGCAAGGGAGGAGGAGGCCGGCCCTAGGAGGGGGCGCGCCAAGTGTGGAGTCCTACTAGGACTCCCTGGTCCTAGTAGGATTCCACCTCCCATATGGAATAGGAAAAGAGGAAGGGAAAAGGAGAAGGAAGGAAGGGGGCGCCCCCCTTCCCTAGTCCAATTCGGACCAGACCAAGGGGAGGGGTGCGGCCACCCTTGAGGCCCTTTTCCTTCTTTCCCGTATGGCCCAATAAGGCCCAATACGTATTCCCGTAACTCTCCGGTACTCTGAAAAATACCTGAATCACTCGGAACCTTTCCGATGTCCGAATATAGTCGTCCAATATATCGATCTTTATGTCTCGACCATTTCGAGACTCCTCGTCATGTCCCCGATCTCATCCGGGACTCCGAACTCCTTCGGTACATCAAATCTCATAAACTCATAATGTAACTATCATCGAAACCTTAAGCGTGCGGACCCTACGGGTTCGAGAACAATGTAGACATGACCGAGACACGTCTCCGGTCAATAACCAATAGCGGAACCAGGATGCTTATATTGTCTCCCACATATTCTACGAAGATCTTTATCGGTCAGACCGCATAACAACATACGTTGTTCCCTTTGTCATCGGTATGTTACTTGCCCGAGATTCGATCGTTGGTATCTCAATACCTAGTTCAATCTCGTTACCGGCAAATATCTTTACTCGTTCTGTAATACATCATCTTAAAACTAACTTATTAGTTGCATTGCTTGCAAGGCTTAAGTGATGTGCATTACCGAGAGGGCCCAGAGATACCTCTTCGACAATCGGAGTGACAAATCCTAATCTCGAAATACGCCAACCCAACATGTACCCTTGGAGACACCTGTAGAGTACCTTTATAATCACCCAGTTACGTTGTGACATTTGATAGCACACAAAGTGTTCCTCCAGTAAACGGGAGTTGCATAATCTCATAGTCATAGGAACAAGTATAAGTCATGAAGAAAGCAATAGCAACAAACTAAACGATCAAGTGCTAAGCTAACGAAATGGGTCAAGTCAATCACATCATTCTCCTAATGATGTGATCCCGTTAATCAAATGACAACTCATGTCTATGGTTAGAAAACTTAACCATCTTCGATCAACGAGCTAGTCAAGTAGAGGCATACTAGTGACACTATGTTTGTCTATGTATTCACACATGTATTATGTTTCCGGTTAATACAATTCTAGCATGAATAATAAACATTTATCATGATATAAGGAAATAAATAATAACTTTATTATTGTCTCTAGGGCATATTTCCTTCAGTCTCCCACTAGCACTAGAGTCAATAATCTAGTTCACATCGCCATGTGATTTAACATCAATAGTTCACATCACCATGTGATTAACACCCATAGTTCACATCGACATGTGACCAACACCCAAAGGGTTTACTAGAGTCAATAATCTAGTTCACATCGCCATGTGATTATCCTCCCCAGTATCTTCCTTCAAGGGCTCCGCACAAGGTGCGACCTGGAGCATCTTTTCCAATACCGGATTGTCCAAACCCTCAGGTGTTGGGGAACGTAGTAACTTCAAAAAAATTCCTACGCACACGCAAGATCATGGTGATGCATAGCAACGAGAGGGGAGAGTGTGATCTACGTACCCTTGTAGATCGACAACGGAAGCGTTTGGTTCATGCAGTCGTACGTCTCCACGGCCCGACCGATCAAGCACCGAAACTACGACACCTCCGAGTTCTAGCACACGTTCAGCTCGATGACGATCCCCGGGCGCCGATCCAGCAAAGCGTCGGGGAGGAGTTCCGTCAGCACGACGGCGTGGTGACGATCTTGATGTTCTACCGTCGCAGGGCTTCACCTAAGCACTGCTACAATATGACCGAGGTGGAATATGGTGGAGGGGGCACCGCACACGGCTAAGGAACGATCACGAAGATCAACTTGTGTCTATGGGGTGCCCCTTGCCTCAGTATATAAAGGATGGAGGAGGAGGAGGCCGGCCAAGGCAATTGGTGCGGCCAGGATGTGGAGTCCTACTAGGATTCCAAGTCCTAGTAGGAGTCCACCAAGAGGGGAGGAAGGGAGAAGGAAGTGGAGGAGAAGGAAAGGTGGCCGGCCCCCTTTTCCCTAGTCCAATTCAGACCAGAGGGGAGGGGGGCGCAGCAGCCCCTTGGCCCTTTCTCCTCTTCCCACTAAAGCCCATAAAGGCCCATTGCTTCTCCCGTAACTACCCGGTACTCCGAAAAATACCTGAATCACTCGAAACCTTTCCAATGTCCGAATATAGTCGTCCAATATATCGATCTTTACGTCTCGACCATTTCGAGACTCCTCGTCATGTCCCCGATCTCATCCGGGACTCCGAACTCCTTCGGTACATCAAAACTCATAAACTCATAATATAACTGTCATCGAAACCTTAAGCGTGCGGACCCTACGGGTTCGAGAACAATGTACACATGACCGAGACATGTCTCCGGTCAATAACCAATAGCGGAACCTGGATGCTCATATTGGCTCCTACATATTCTACGAAGATCTTTATCGGTCAGACCGCATAACAACATATGTTGTTCCCTTTGTCATCGGTATGTTACTTGCCCGAGATTCGATCGTCGGTACCTCAATACCTAGTTCAATCTCGTTACCGGCAAGTCTCTTTACTCGTTCCGTAATACATCATCTCGCAACTAACTCATTAGTTGCAATGCTTGCAAGGCTTATGTGATGTGCATTACCGAGAAGGCCCAGAGATACCTCTCCGACAATCGGAGTGACAAATCCTAATCTCGAAATACGCCAACCCAACATGTACCTTTGGAGACACCTGTAGAGCACCTTTATAATCACCTATTTACGTTGTGACGTTTGGTAGCATACAAAGTGTTCCTCCGGCAAACGGGAGTTGCATAATCTCATAGTCATAGGAACATGTATAAGTCATGAAGAAAGCAATAGCAACATACTAAACGACCGGGTGCTAAGCTAATGGAATGGGCCATGTCAATCAGATCATTCACCTAATGATGTGATCCCGTTAATGAAATAACAACTCTTTGTCCATGGTTAGGAAACATAACCATCTTTGATTAACAAGCTAGTCAAGTAGAGGCATACTAGTGACACTCTGTTTGTCTATGTATTCACACATGTATTATGTTTCCGGTTAATACAATTCTAGCATGAATAATAAACATTTATCATGATATAAGGAAATAAATAATTACTTTATTATTTCCTCTAGGGCATATTTCCTTCAGTCTCCCACTTGCACTAGAGTCAATAATCAAGTTCACATCACCATGTGATTTAACAGCAATAGTTCACATCACCATGTGATTAACACCCATAGTTCACATCGATATGTGATCAACACCCAAAGGGTTTACTAGAGTCATTAATCTAGTTCACATCGCTATGTGATTAACACCCAAAGAGTACTAAGGTGTGATCATGTTTTGCTTGTGAGAGAAGTTTAGTCAACGGGTCTGCCACATTCAGATCCGTATGTATTTTGCAAATTTCCATGTCAACAATGCTCTGCACAGAGCTACTCTAGCTAATTGCTCCCACTTTCAATATGTATCCAGATTGAGACTTAGAGTCATCTGGATCAGTGTCAAAACTTGCATCGACGTAACCCTTTACGACGAATCCTTTTTGTCATGTCCATAATCGAGAAACATATCCTTATTCCACTAAGGATAATTTTGACCGCTGTCCAGTGATCTACTCCTAGATCACTATTGTACTCCCTTGCCAAAATTAGTGTAGGGTATACAATAGATCTGGTACATAGCATGGCATACTTTATAGAACCTATGGCCAAGGCATAGGGAATGACTTTCATTCTCATTCTATTTTCTGCCGTAGTCGGGCTTTGAGTCTTACTCAACTTCACACCTTGTAACACAGGAAAGAATTCTGTCTTTGACTGTTCCATTTTGAACTACTTCAAAATCTTGTCAAGGTATGTACTCATTGAAAAAACTTATCAAGCGTCTTGATCTATCTCTATAAATCTTGATGCTCAATATGTAAGCAGCTTCACCGAAGTCTTTCTTTGAAAAATTCCTTTCAAACACTCCTTTATGCTTTACAGAATAATTCTATATTATTTCCAATCAACAATATGTCATTCACATATACTTATCAGAAATGCTGTAGTGCTCCCACTCACTTTCTTGTAAATACAGGCTTCACCGCAAGTCTGTATAAAACTATATGCTTTGATCAACTTATCAAAGCGTATATTCCAACTCCCAGATGCTTGCACCAGTCCATAGATGGATCGCTGGAGCTTGCATATTTTGTTAGCACCTTTAGGGTTGACAAAACCTTCTGGTTGTATCATATACAACTCTTCTTTAAATCCATTAAGGAATGTAGTTTTGTTTATCCATTTGCCAGATTTCATAAAATTGCGACAATTGCTAACATGATTTGGACAGACTTAAGCATCGCTACGAGTGAGAAAATTTCATCATAGTCAACACCTTGAACTTTGTCAAAAACATTTTTCGACAAGTCTAGCTTTGTAGATAGTAACACTACTATCAGCGTCCGTCTTCCTCTTGAAGATCCATTTATTTTCTATTGCTTGCCGATCATCGAGCAAGTCAACCAAAGTCCAAACTTTGTTCTCATACATGGATCATATCTCAGATTTCATGGCCTCAAACCATTTCATGGAATCTGGGCTCATCATCGCTTCCTCATAGTTCGTAGGTTCATCATGATCTAGTAGCATGACTTCCAGAACAGGATTACCGTACCACTCTGGCGCGGATCTCACTCTGGTTGATCTACGAGGTTCAGTAGTATCTTGTTCTAAAATTTCATGATCATCATCATTAGCTTCCTCACTAACTGGTGTAGTAGTCACAAGAACAGATTTTGTGATGAACTACTTTCCAATAAGGGAGAAGGTACAATTACCTTATCAAGTTTTCTACTTTCCTCCCACTCACTTCTTTCGAGAGAAACTCCTTCTCTGGAAAGGATCCATTCTTAGCAACGAATGTCTTGCCTTTGGATCTGTGATAGAAGGTGTACCCAATAGTTTCCTTTGGGTATCCTATGAAGACATATTTCTCCGATTTGGTTTTGAGCTTATCAGGATGAAACCTTTTCATATAAGCATCACAATCCCAAACTTTAAGAAACGACAACTTTGGTTTCTTGCCAAACCACAGTTCAGATTGTGTCGTCTCAACGGACTTAGATGGTGCCCTTTTAAACGTGAATGCAGCTGTCTTTAATGCATAACCCCAAAACGATAGTGGTAAATCGGTAAGAAACATCATAGGTCGCACCATATCTAATAAAGTACGGTTATGACGTTCGGACACACTATTACATTGTGGTGTTCCAGGTGGCGTGAGTAGTGAAACTATTTCACATTGTTTTAACTGAAGGCCAAACTCGTAACTCCAATATTTTACCTCTGCGATCATATCGTAGAATTTTTTTTATTTTCTTGTTATGATGATTCTCCACTTCACTCTGAAATTCTTTGAACTTTTCAAATGTTTCAGACTTGTGTTTCATCAAGTAGATATACCCATATCTACTCAAATCATCTGTGAAGGTCAGAAAATAATGATACTTGCCGCGAGCTTCAACACTCATATGATCGCATACATCAGTATGTATTATTTCCAATAAGTCAGTTGCTCGCTCCATTGTTCCGGAGAACGGAGTCTTTAGTCATCTTGCCCATAAGGCATGGTTCGCAAGCACCAAGTGATTCATAATCAAGTGATTCCAAAATCCCATCAGCATGGAGTTTCTTCATGCGCTTTACACCAATATGACCTAAACGGCAGTGCCACAAATAAGTTGCACTATCATTATTAACTTCGCATCTTTTGGTTTCAATATTATGAATATGTGTATCACTACGAACGAGATCCAATGAACTATTTTCATTGGGTGTGTAACCATATAAGGAAAATTCATGTAAACAGAACAACAATTTATTCTTTTACTTAAATATAACCGTATTACAATAAACATGATCAAATCATATTCATGCTCAACGCAAACACCAAATAACACTTATTTAGGTTCAACACTAATCCCGAAAGTATAGGGAGTGTGCGATGATGATTATATCAATCTTGGAACCACTTCCAACACACATCGTCACTTCCCCCTTAACTAGTCTCTGTTCATTCTGCAACTCCCGTTTCGAGTTACTAATCTTAGCAACTGAACTAGTATCAAATACTTAGGGGTTGCTATAAACACTAGTAAAGTACACATCAATAACATGTATATCAAATATACTTATATTCACTTTGCCATCCTTCTTATCCGCCAATCACTTGGGGTAGTTCCGCTTCCAGTGACCAGTCCCGTTGCAGTAGAAGCACTTAGTCTCAGGCTTAGGACCAGACTTGGGCTTCTTCACTTGAGCAGCAACTTGCTTGCTGTTCTTCTTGAAGTTCCCCTTCTTTCCTTTGCCCTTTTCTTGAAACTAGTGGTCTTGTTAACCATCAACACTTGATGTTTTTCTTGATTTCTACCTTCGTCGATTTCAGCATCACGAAGAGCTTGGGAATTGTTTCCGTTATCCCTTGCATATTATAGTTCATCACGAAGTTCTACTAACTTGGTGATGGTGACTAGAGAATTCTGTCAATCACTATCTTATCTGGAAGATTAACTTCCACTTGATTCAAACAATTGTAGTACCCAGACAATCTGAGCACATGCTCACTAGTTGAGCGATTCTCCTCCATCTTTTAGCTATAGAACTTGTTGGAGACTTCATATCTCTCAACTCGGGTATTTGCTTAAAATATTAACTTCAACTCCTGGAACATCTCATATGGTCCATGACGTTCAAAACGTCTTTGAAGTCCCGATTCTAAGCCGTTAAGCATGGTGCACTAAACTATCAAGTAGTCATCATATTGAGCTAGCCAAACGTTCATAACGTCTGCATCTGCTCCTGCAATAGGTCTGTCACCTAGCGGTGCATCAAGGACATAATTCTTCTGTGCAGCAATGAGGATAAACCTCAGATCACGGATCCAATCCGCATCATTGCTAATAACATCTTTCAACACAATTTTTCTCTAGGAACATATCAAAATAAACATATGAAAGCAAGAACGCGAGCTATTGATCTACAACATAGATATGCTAATACTACCAGGACTAAGTTCATGATAAATTAAAGTTCAATTAATCATATTACTTAAGAACTCCCACTTAGATAGACATCCCTCTAATCCTCTAAGTGATCACGTGATCCAAATCAACTAAACCATGTCCGATCATCACGTGAGATGGAGTAGTTTCATTGGTGAACATCACTATGTTGATCATATCTACTATATGATTCACGCTCGACCCTTCGGTCTCCGTGTTCCGAGGCCATATCTGTATATGCTTGGCTCGTCAAGTATAACCTGAGTATTCCGCGTGTGCAACTGTTTTGCACCCGTTGTATTTGAACGTAGAGCCTATCACACCCGATCATCATGTGGTGTCTCAGCACGAAGAACTTTCGCAACGGTGCATACTCAGGGAGAACACTTCTTGATAATTAGTGAGAGATCATCTTATAATGCTACCGTCAATCAAAGCAAGATAAGATGCATAAAAGATAAACATCACATGCAATCAATATAAGTGATATGATATGGCCATCATCATCTTGTGCTTGTGATCTCCATCTCGAAGCACCGTCATGATCATCATCGTCACCGGCGCGACACCTTGATCTCCATCGTAGCATCGTTGTCGTCTCGCCAATCTTATGCTTCCACGACTATCGCTACCGCTTAGTGATAAAGTAAAGCATTACAGCGCGATTGCATTGCATACAATAAAGCGACAACCATATGGCTCCTGCCAGTTGCCGATAACTCGGTTACCAAACATGATCATCTCATACAATTAAATTTAGCATCATGTCTTGACCATATCACATCACAACATTCCCTGCAAAAACAAGTTAGACGTCCTCTACTTTGTTGTTGCAAGTTTTACGTGGCTGCTACGGGCTTAAGCAAGAACCAATCTTACCTACGCATCAAAACCACAACGATAGTTTGTCAAGTTGGTGTTGTTTTAACCTTCGCAAGGACCGGGCGTAGCCACACTCGTTTCAACTAAAGTTGGAGAAACTGTCACCCGCAAGCCATCTCTGTGCAAAGCACGTCGGGAGAACCGGTCTCGCGTAAGCGTACGCGTAATATTGGTCCGGGCCGCTTCGTCAAACAATACCGCCGAACCAAAGTATGATATGCTGGTAAGCAGTATGACTTATATCGCCCACAACTCACTTGTGTTCTACTCGTGCATATAACATCAACATATAAAACCTAGGCTCGGATGCCACTGTTGGGGAACGTAGTAATTTCAAAAAAATTCCTATGCACACGCAAGATCATGGTGATGCATAGCAATGAGAGGGGAGAGTGTGATCTACGTACCCTTGTAGATCGACAACGGAAGCGTTTGGTTGATGTAGTCGTACGTCTCCACGGCCCGATCGATCAAGAAGCTTGACTACGGCACCTCCGAGTTTTAGCACACGTTCAGCTCGATGACGATCCCTGGGCTCCGATCCAGCAAAGCATCGGGGAGGAGTTCCGTCAGCACGACAGCGTGGTGACGATCTTGATGTTCTACCGTCGCAGGGCTTCGCCTAAGCACTGCTACAATATGACCGAGGTGGAATATGGTGAAGGGGGGCACCGCACACGGCTAAGGAACGATCACGAAGATCAACTTGTGTCTATGGGGTGCCCCTTGCCTCAGTATATAAAGGATGGAGGAGGAGGAGGCCGGCCAAGGCAATTGGTGCGGCCAGGATGTGGAGTCCTACTAGGATTCCAAGTCCTAGTAGGAGTCCACCAAGAGGGGAGGAAGGGAGAAGGAAGTGGAGGAGAAAGAAAGGTGGCCGGCCCCCTTTTCCCTAGTCCAATTCAGACCAGAGGGGAGGGGGGCGCAGCAGCCCCTTGGCCCTTTCTCCTCTTCCCACTAAAGCCCATCAAGGCCCATTGCTTCTCCCGTAACTACCCGGTACTCCGAAAAATACCGGAATCACTCGAAACCTTTCCGATGTCCGAATATAGTCTTCCAATATATCGAACTTTACGTCTCGACCATTTTGAGACTCCTCGTCATGTCCCCGATCTCATCCGGGACTCCGAACTCCTTCGGTACATCAAAACTCATAAACTCATAATATAACTGTCATCGAAACCTTAAGCGTGCGGACCCTACGGGTTCGAGAACAATGTAGACATGACCGAGACACGTCTCCGGTCAATAACTAATAGCGGAACCTGGATGCTCATATTGGCTCCTACATATTCTACGAAGATCTTTATCGGTCAGACCGCATAACAACATACGTTGTTCCCTTTGTCATCGGTATGTTACTTGCCCGAGATTCGATCGTCGGTACCTCAATACCTAGTTCAATCTCGTTACCGGTAAGTCTCTTTACTCGTTCTGTAATACATCATCTCGCAACTAACTCATTAGTTGCAATGCTTGTAAGGCTTATGTGATGTGCATTACCGAGAGGGCCCAGAGATACCTCTCCGACAATCGGAGTGACAAATCCTAATCTCGAAATACGCCAACCCAACATGTACCTTTGGAGACACCTGTAGAGCACCGTTATAATCACCCATTTACGTTGTGACGTTTGGTAGCACACAAAGTGTTCCTCCGGCAAATGGGAGTTGCATAATCTCATAGTCATAGGAACATGTATAAGTCATGAAGAAAGCAATAGCAACATACTACACGATCGGGTGCTAAGCTAATGGAATGGGTCATGTCAATCAGATCATTCACCTAATGATGTGATCCCGTTAATCAAATAACAACTCTTTGTCCATGGTTAGGAAACATAACCATCTTTGATTAACGAGCTAGTCAAGTAGAGGCATACTAGTGACACTCTGTTTGTCTATGTATTCACACATGTATTATGTTTCCGGTTAATACAATTCTAGCATGAATAATAAACATTTATCATGATATAAGGAAATAAATAATAACTTTATTATTGCCTCTAGGGCATATTTCCTTCATCAGGGAGGGGGGACGAACACCGAATCAACTTCGCCTTTGTTAGCCAGTCCTGGTCAAAAAGCGAACTCTCAGAAATAACTTCATAACAAATGAGAGATAGTATGTTCGGCCGGAAGATTCCTTACCTGTTCGGCGGCGCGGTTACTGCTCAGGCCCATGTCCTCGATGATTTTCGGACACTCTACCTGAGGTCCGAAGAATGACTTGTACATCTCCTCGTGCGTCAGGCCGAGAAAATTTTGAATGACAGCGGTCCCTCGGGATTGAACTCCCACAAGCGAAGGGGCCGGCGTTTGCAAGGCTGGACTTGACGAACCAGCATAACTTGTATTACCGCAACCAAACTAAAATCTCCATTGAAGAGATCTCGAATGTGACTTTGCAGTATAGGCACGTCCTTGGCTGGACCCCAGCTCAGACCTCTGCTGATCCATGACATCAGTTGTAGTGGAGGGCCCGAGCGGAAAACAGGGGCGGCCGCCCACTTGGCACTTCTAGGAGCCGTGATGTAGAACCACTCCTGTTGCCACAATTCAGACACCTCTGGAATGGAACCTTTGGGCCATGGAGCTCCCGTCATCTTGCATATTGAGGCACCTCCACACGCTGCATGTTGCCCCTCGATCATCTTCAGCTTTACTTCAAAGGTCTTGAGCCATAGGCCAAAATGAGGGGTAACCCGGAGGAAGGCCTCACACATGACAATAAATGTCGTGATATGAATAAAGGAGTCCGGAGCTAGATCATGGAAATCTAGCCCGTAATAAAACATCAAACCCCTGACGAAAGGATCCAGAGCAAGGCCTAGACCTCGGAGGAAGTGGGAGACGAACACGACGTTCTCGTTGGGTTCGGGGGAGGGGACGGCCTGCCCTCGGGCAGGCAGCCGATGCAAAACCTCGGCTGTCAGATATCTGACCTCCCTCAACTTTTTGATGTCTTCTTCCGTGACGGAGGAAGGCACTCATCGACCTTGAAGGCTAGATCCAGACATGATTGAAGGTTCGGAGCACCTGACCTGAACTTTGGGTGTTTGAGCTTGAGGTGGGGGAAGGATTCGATTGAGCACGGGAGGGAAAAAATAAAGGCCTTGCCCCTTTATAAAGAGGGTGAATATCAAGCGTCCTCTCTGTGGCCGTTTGGACTTGCCTATAGTCTAGGAGTCCTACAAGCGGTTGGGTTACCCAGACCCGTATTGATGAGAATCCCGGAATAAGGGGACACGATCTCTGCTTCGACGAGACGTGCCAAGGAAACCGCCTCGCATGACATGCTGAGGTGGGACAATAAAACGATTCGAATAAAGGCTTGGCCGTGGTGCGATGTCACACTACGGAATACGTCAGCAGATTAGATTTGTGTAAATATTATTCTCTCTATGACAATATGTAGAAACTTATTTTGCAGAGCCGGACACTATCTTTGTGTTCAAAATCTTCTATGAAGTACTTGGAGGAGGAACCCGCCTTGCAATGCCGAAAACAATCTGCGCGCCAGACTCGTCCTCATTGAAGCCTGGTTCAGGGGCTACTGAGGGAGTCCTGGATTAGGGGGTGTCCGGATGGCCGGACTATACCTTCAGCCGGACTCCTGGACTATGAAGATACAAGATTGAAAACTTTGTCCCGTGTCCGGAAGGGACTTTCCTTGGCGTGGAAGGCAAAGCTTGGCGATACGGATATGTAGATCTCCTACCATTGTAACCGACTTTGTGTAACCCTAACCCTCTCCGATGTCTATATAAACCGGAGGGTTTTAGTCCGTAGGACAACATACAGAACAACAATCATACCATAGGCTAGCTGCTAGGGTTTAGCCTCTCCGATCTCGTGGTAGATCTACTCTTGTACTACCCATATCATCAATATTAATCAAGCATGACGTAGGGTTTTACCTCCATCAAGAGGGCCCGAACCTGGGTAAAACTTCGTGTCCCTTGCCTCCTGTTACCATCCGGCCTAGACGCACAGTTCGGGACCCCCTACCCGAGATCCGCCGGTTTTGACACCGACAGCGTGCATTCACCATTCGATGGAAAAACTTGGTGTTGGCGTCTCCCTCCTTTAAGTTTGAGATCCTAGAGCATTTCTTTCTCCTCGCCCGCTCAAGGACCGCAAGACTGACCACTCTTCTCTTTAGCTTTGCCCTCAAGTCTTTCTCCTCAGGCGAGAGCTCCCGGTCTTCTTGGGCGACGTCAAGGCGGGGTATCACCAAGAGGACCGCATGCAAGTGAAGCTTCGCCTTCGAGAAAAGTTTTCGACTCCACTCCGCTAGCCTGACACTAAATTTTTTCATCTTGTGGAAGAGTCGCAGGTACGGCTCCACATGAGGGCACACCTCGCTCCAAGCCTTGTCCACCACCTCCTGGAAGCCCGGCATGGACGTCCAAAAATTCTCAAACTTGAAGCAACGCGGTCTCCTTGGTCCACTATCATCCGCGAGAAGGAGAGGGCAGTGGTCCGAAAGCGAAGTGGAGAGAGCATGCAGCACATGGGTGCCGAAGGCAAGATCCCAATCCGTATTGCAGAAAAAAGAATTGAGCTTGCAAAGGATGGGGTTGTCTGGCTCGTTGCTCCAAGTGAAACGACGATTTTGCAGGTGTATCTTGCTGAGTTCGCATGCATGGAGGGTGTTACGGAACCGGTTGATACGGCCATGGTTGATGTTCCACTTATTCTTGTCGCGCGCGTGTTGTATTTGGTTGAAGTCACCCTGAGCGAGCCATTTGGTCCCTGGAGGTGGCTTTTGAGCCAGGAGCTCCGCGAAGAAGGCGTTTTTGCAAGAAGAGGCAGTAGGGCCATAGACCTCCTTGATCTTGAAGGATACCCCAGATTCGCGGATGAGGACTGTGGCTGATAGGCAATACACCAAGAGCACAATATCAGACACAACTACAACGTCGTCATCCCAAAGCAGCAGGATGCCGCCCCTAGTGCCCAGTGTCGGCCGGTGGGCAAAGCTTTTGAGCCTGGACCCTCCGAGGAAGGAAGCCGTAAACTGGTCCAACACCTCAAGTTTGGTCTCCTGTAAGCAAGCCAAATGACACGAAGTTGCAGCGATAGTCTCGTGAATAGTGGCCCGTCGGTTTGGGAAGTTTAATCCCCTTACATTCCAACTAAGAAAGTTAATTAGTTGTCCTAACATGATAAACTAGGGACCCTGACAACACAACAAACGAACACAACCTAGGTGCTGGATTGCACCTCCTCCTCATGGTCCAGCGCTACTGCGCCCCCATGGCTAATGAGGGCCCCCTCCACCGCAGCAACATGCGCGTCGTCGATCTTGAACAGGCCACGGAGAGCAGTCATGACATTCTCAGGCAGCCGATCCTTGAACTGGCGCTCAAATTGGTCGAGAGCCCGGGCGGTGATGTCTTCGTCGTTGCGGATGATGCCAATCGTGCGGCAGACCAGCCCCTGCGCTTCCTTTGCCATGGAAGTGGTGAAGCCCACCTTGCGCGCCTGAACGCGAGCACTGGTACGACGAAGCAAGAATCCTCCACCCTGGGACGTGATAGCAACCCGAACCAGCGTTTTGCGTCTCCTAGTTGGTGCCTTGACCGGGGAAGACTGAGGAGTCGGAAGTAGAGCCCGTTCCCGCTCCCAGAAAAGGGCCTCCATTGGCGTGGGCACCGCTGCCATCCCGCCAGCAGCGAGCGGGGTTCTAGGAGGGTCCTGCCTTGGAAGATTGGTGGAGTTGGCGATAGTGAGAACCCAGCAGCGCGCGGCAACGACGGTGTTGGGAGCGACAGCCGCAGAGGAGAGCACAAATCAGCCACCAACACACTAGCCCCCTCCACCCTGACCGCCACTGTCGCGCCCCTCGCAGCAGAGCGGGCATCAGCGCGCCTTGAACCTGACAAGGACGGCAGCACCGACGTAGGGGACAGCGGGGGAGAAGCCTGTGGCGTCAGGTTGTCGTTGGAGCGGTTCCGTTCGGAGCGTGGCGAGGGGCGACGGACGCGGGAACGGCCACGCACAGGCGGAGGCACCGCAGCGTCCATAATCGGCATGCCCTCAGTCGCCCGCACCAAGGCGTTGCTGGCAGCACCTGAGCCGGCCAGGAGCGCTGGCGACGGCTCCGACACGCCTTGCCTGCGCCTCCCGTCTCGCCCATCGTGCTGATCCCCATGGCGATCATCACGGCGGTGCTGCTCATCGCGCCGCCCTCCATCTTCTCTCCTGTTGCCATCCGCTCGGGATCTGCTCCGGAAGATCCTGCCCGCCGAGGACAGGTCACGGTCACCCTGCCTGCCGCGGTGGTCATCATGGTCCTCATGATCATCATCACACCGCTGGCCCCGCCCTCGGGCAGCAAGGGAGCTGTGGCTCTCCCTCGGCTGCCGCTCGCCGTCGATGACGCCCTTGGTCCAGTCGAAGGGGTGGCGCTGGGCATTCCTCGGGATGGTTGCCGGCGGCGTCCGGGCTGAAGTCCTCGATCAGCTCAAGGTGGATCAGCACCCTGTCCTCCAGCCCTTCCAGCCCCGGCCCAGCGGGGGTGGCACCGCCGATAGGCTGTTGGCTAGGCCTGTCGACGATGGTGGACCACATCACCTTGGGGATGGCCGACGAATTGGTAGTCCAGGCCCACAGGCTCACCATCGAGGCGTCCTCCTTCTGCAAAGTAGCGATGTCGAAGTAGTGTAGAATGGTGTTCTCGCCCAGGATCTTGGCGATCTCCTCCTCTCCTCAAGCGTGCATGGGAACATTCTCCAAGCAAAGATGGACATGGTAGTGCATCTTGGTGACCTTGGAGTGGGCGTTGGCACGCCACTTGGTGGCATGGATGTCGAGGTTGCGGTGCGGGAAGCGGCCCCTGGAGGTGAGCCCGTTGCGGTGGTGGGGGTGCTGGAAGGTTACCAGGAAGTCCTTCGGGAAGAACGGGACAAAGTTGAAGTAGCCCCTGGCGATGTTGGTCTCTGCCTCGATGGCGCGCGCAATTTCCTCCTCGTTGACCTGCGACCGGTTCCCCCCAGCCAGATTAGGGCCACGTTGGAGGCGAGAAGGGCTGCCTGCAGCTCCATTGCCGAGGTGGAGAGGAGCACCACGTGCCCCTCGCTCGGACGAGAGGTCGCGTCACCAAGGCGTGGCATCGTGCCTCGGTTGGCCGGGAGCGGCGGGGAGGGGGCTGGCGGGAGGACGGCGGCCAGATTGGTGGGCGCAGAAGCTGGAAGTGGGGGGACGACGGGCGCAGGGGCCGACAGAGGAGAGCGGACAGAGGGATTATGACGAAGCGGCTGCTGCTGGAGCCTGAGCGAGCACCCGCGAGCAAAGTGGCCCTGCCGGTCACAGTAATTGCAGCGCACCGGGTCTCTACACTCCCAGGCGAAGTGGCCGGTGCCCCGGCAGTTGAAACAGAGTAAGTCATCCCTTCTCTTGAATGCACGCGGCGGAGGTCGCTGGCGATTGAATGCATCTTGCGGCTGAAGCGCCGGGCGCCTTGAATGCAGGGGAGGGATGGCCGGTGAGGAGCGCCACCAAAACGGAGGCCTCACCACCTGCCACTCCGCGGCAAGGCGACCCGGTGGAGAGGGGGCACGCCGCCCAACATCAGCACGCGGCGGAGAGAGACTTGAAGGCACCCATCCCGGATTCACGGACATATATAGTCTCTATAATGGAATCTCTAAAAAGATTGTTATTTAAGAATCGAAGGGAGTATGTGTCAGGCATGGCAGCGGCTAAGTGATGGTGCTGCTGAGTGTAAATCAGAGGTCCAATGTCTGATGCTATAGTTAGGGTTAGTGGTTAGAGACTATCACAAGCTAGTGGCCACCACGTCAATGCTAAAATATGGTTCAAAGTGGAATAAAATATGTGATTAAGAATGCAAAAGCTACAAAGACTCAATAACTGTTATCCACAATGTCAATGTCAAGCCGTCCGGCTTCGATAGGGGAGGTCGACAGCGGCGCGTGGCGGCTCATTCTAACAGAAGTAGTGGTCGTTTGGTGGTGCAGAGTCCTCGATGTAATTTTTATTATGTTTGGTGTGCTTTGACTTCTCCTAAACCTTTATAGTAGATTTGAGTCCTTTTCACAAAAAAGAATGCACCAAAAAGTAACTTTGGTTAATATGCCATTATGTAAAAAAATGTGGTTCAAAATGGAATTTCTTATCTTCCGGAAAAATTGGGTTGGTCTTTTGATGGACTCTTGGTTCACAAGATTTCCAAAAAAAGAAAGAAGAAACTTAGAAGACAGTGAGAACAATTGTATCACAAGGCATGCACATTATAATTTTAGGTTTGAAATTTATAAGCTCTAATTTCTATTAATACAACACAAGGATCACCGCGTCATTTGTAACAACAAAAGCAACATAACAAAGCAAACAAACTTCCGGGAATAACCAAAGCACGCACAACCCTCGCCATTGAAGAGTTACATGGCCATAGAGAAGGGCCAACGACAAGGAATAAAAGGCAGTCTCTCATAGCATCATCATTGAAAACAATAACAATCAATGAACGGGTCTTTGGCAGGCGAGACACAATCAATGGATGGGTACTGTCAATGAGGATATATCGGGAGCTGCGACTTTGATTAGCGGCAGGAGTTCCGAGCGTACAACAATTATGTGAGTAGTTGCGTAGCGTTGGAGTGGGAGTGTCAATTGGCATCGCCGTCTTGTGGTGAGAGCCGGGAAACTTTTCTTATAACTAATTCCTTCTTCTGTAAAGTTTAGATACGCTCTTGGCGTGCTCTAAAAAACAATAACAATGTAAAATCAGGCCCGTAACTGAAGCGACAAGACAGACTCCAACAATCCCCCCTTTTCTTGAGCTTTCACCCATCGGTAAGCTAAAGCACTCCAGGACACCACCCAGCTCGAAGAGCTTTCCTCCCAATTTAGCCGCTCTTATTTTGTGTGCCATGCACTCATAATTGACCAGAAATTCAACCAATAACCGACTATACGAATCAGGACAAAAAGAGGATCAGAGATCCTTTTCACTCAAAACAAGCATCGTTGTCTAGAAATCAGGCTTTTATTTTGCTTTCCAAAACTAGGCAGCCATGTGCTAGATAACTCGTGCATATTGTTTGGCACACTGCTGAAATTGAAAAGCACATCTCAAAATTCTCCGTATCAATCAAGCCATTGAAAACAAGAGAGGCGATTAATGGCACGCAGGTGCGGGGACACCGACCCCATTTTTCTTTTAGCTTTCAATTTTGGATCTTTTATATCTTTTGAACCAACAATCTTATTTATATTTCATTTGCGTATTTGTGTGACTTGTGACGAGGGCTTTAAAACCACACCACTCCTAAATAAATTTTGACAAGTTTTTAAAAATTCACCTAGTTTCAACGGTTCAAACTTGATACAAGCGAATGAAAAAAATCACCAAGTTTCATAAACTAAATCTTAAAACTTGGTGTGTCCTTATGCGAAAACCAACGAATTTGCAATCGCGAAGCAATCGTGCAGACATGCACGACTGGATAGGTATGCGCCCCCGCACCCCCTGTGAATTTCTTGACGAAACAACCTAAGAACAAGGTATTAATAGTTACATCCTTGCCACGAGAAATAAAGTTCATTTCCTTCTCATCAGCTCTGAAGCAAATTTTCTTTTGCCAGAATATTATTCCTTAGTATTCGCCAAAGAAAAAAAGTATAGTTCTTAGAGGAATCTTAACTAAGGGAAATCTATGGAATTAAGGATGACCTCCTTCTACAAAGATCTCACAATGAGTTTTCCGGTGAGCATTTAGAGTTCATTTAATGGAATCCCATGTGTCAGTAATAATAGTATGAAACTTGGTGACATTATCGCGTTAAACCAAATATCTTCACACGTGGTTCTTGTACATAATCCCACCTATTTGTGAGAACATAACCATAGAAATCCCTTTTGTGAAACAAATACTATATAATTTTGGATACGATTGGTTTAAAGGTTTACTGCCAATCCAACAATCTTCCTAAAATCTGGCATTCCCCGTATATCCATTTTGTTTCTTACGGCATGTGTAAAAGATATTTGTAACTTCGACCAGACCCAAACTGTGAGTCCCCAAGTTTGTGTCTGACACGAGAGCAAAATTGCTTTTCACTTCATATATAATTAAGTAAGAAGTTATTACAATCGTTCATTAAAGGATTCACCACGCAGGGCAGAACATTGTTAACATTTTTTTCCAGCATAACAGTTTCGTTGTGGCCCCCACCCCACCCTGTTTATTATCAAGACTCCGAAATCCTTTGGCTAACAATACCTATTCATAAAACATAATGTCAACTAGTCTTGATTGCCACGCAGTTGTTGGTCTAAAGAAATCGAGTCTTTTCCTCCCTCTTGCTCTAAAGAAATCAAGGCAGGAGGACATCATGGAGAATACTCCCTCCGTTTTAAGCTTAAGCACGACTGTACGTGGACCAATCTTCATTAAGCTTAAAGCTTGCTTCCTCCATTTCTAAATATAAGTCCTTTAAAGATTTCAATACGGTCTGCATAGGGAGCAAAATGAATGGATCTATACTCCAAGATATATGTCTATGTATACATTCATGTGTAGTTTTTATTAAAATCTTAAAAAAAAACTTATGTTTAGGGACCAAGGAGTAGATGACAAAGTTAGCTCTGGACCAAACATCTTTCTCCGTTTTCTCCTAGCAATGAATGCATCGAACATACTGTAGTTCAATGTCAGAGCAACAGAAATATCAAAGCATGCATGCACGCGTGCATGCTCCTGCTGCTTGCGTGTCACCGGTGGATGGCACGGTACGGCGTACCCATCCAGCCCCTGGGCAGTGGGCACGCAAGCAACACCCGTCCAAAGCGTACGACGCGTCGACAGCGGCTTGTCACTTGCACGGTGCGCCGATGATCGATGTGGCCAGCCACATCATCCACCTATTTGGCCCGGTCCAATGCACGCTACGTCGCTAGAGTACGTTTTTGTCCTCTAGATTTTGTACGCATCGGCTTCGCATTACACCCAATCATTCAATAAGCGAGCCATCAAGCGGATTATGATTCTTGGCAATGATGATGTGCGTAGAAGCACACCACGGTAGACGCAAGACAAGAACGGCAGCAACGGCGAGCCAATCTGATCTGCATGGAGATCATCATACAGCGGCCGGGAGGGAGGTGAGACGTGGCTACAGCGGCGGGGCAAGGGGACATGCAACATGCACGGCGGCCCCCCTCTCCCACTTGTTGCTCTGCACCACCGGAGACGGAAATGAGGGTAAACCGAGAAAGTAAAAAAAAAAACAAGCTTGGGTTTCTATGGTATGTTGAACTGAAATTCACCCGTTTTAAGACCTTATAAGTGACTGCCTAACCGTTTGACCGGTACAGCGTAAACATGTGAAATGAAACAATACTCTGGTACAGGCGAACAGCGTAAGAATACAACTTTAAATTCCTGTAGGGCAGGACATAGTAGGAGTGTACAAATCTGCCCGAGCAGGTAAAAGATGCACTGCATGATACACCGTTTAAATCACGAGCTATCACTGTGTGAGCCACCTCAACTTTCAACCCACGTAGTACAGTAGACCAAATTAATCATGAATGGTACTACACAGAAGCTTTAACAGGATTTCAGATGAAACGGCCCAGTTACAGTGAGGATTTGAGAAAACAGTCCCGTGTTCCAAACACTGGTCGAAACGTATAAGCTTTACTGCCAGAGTTTCAGCAGAAACAGCTCAGTTTCAGTTCAGCCGAGCAATCAATCCAGCGTTGCAAGCAGTGCTCCAGAAGCCCATTTTTTATGGCGGTCGATCGAACGGCTGGCGAGGGCATCCCGCCACGTGACTGACGGTGCACACTGCATAGCAGGCATCTTTCTCGTCTCAGACACGAGGCCGCGCGCGGCTCCCAACCCAATCAATCATAAAGTCGTCAGTCTCGTAAAAGTTTTCACCTTTCTTCCTCCGATCTTCCCATCCCATCCAACCTCGCTCTGCTCTGCCCACCGCCCCCACCTCCCACTCCTCTCCTGCCTCCTCCCGCGCCCGCCATGAACGAACCCGCGGCGTAGGACCGTGAACCGAACCAACCATGGGCCGCGCGAGGGCCAGGGACGCCGCCCACGGCGGCGCCAAGTCGTTCCCGTCGCCGGCCTCGTCCTCGGCGTCGTCGTCCGAGTTCGAGTTCACGGTGACGCAGTCGCCGGGGGCCAAGCAGCGGTCGGCGGCGCAGCTGTGCCCCGCCGACGACCTCTTCTACAAGGGCCAGCTGCTGCCGCTGCACCTGTCGCCGCGCATCTCCATGGTGCGCACGCTGCTGCTCGCGTCGGCCTCCACCTCCTCCGCCTCCGCCTCCGACTCCACCTCCGCCTCCAACTCCTCCCGCGACTCCAACGGCAGCACCTCCTCCTCCTTCTCCACCGACTGCGCCGCGCTGCTGCTCCCGGACTCCGCGCCCTCCTCCTCCCGCCCCAGCTCCGCCGCCGACGACGACCGCCACCTCAACCTGCTCCGGGGGACCGCCTCCTACGCCGGGCTCCCGCCGGCCAAGCGCACCGGCAAGCAGTACCTCTCCTCCTTCGCCACCCGCTTCTCCTCCGTCTTCCTCCACCGCGGCGGCGCGCCGGCCGCCAAGAAGCCGTCCAACAAGTCGCTCGCCAAGGAGGTGATCAAGAAGTACGCCAAGAAGGTGAAGCCCCTGTACGAGAAGCTGTCCCAGATCCCCAAGAACCAGAACCACCAGCCTCAGCCGCAGCCTCCGGCGCAGCAGCAGCAGCAGTGTTTCAAGAAGCCGTTCAGCTTCTCGATCCGGAAGAAGCGGGGCGACGAAGACCACGCTGCCGCGTCCGCGGCGGCGGCAGCGGCGGAGGTGAGCACCGGCAAGTACGCGCACTCAAACTCGTTCTCCGGGAACCTCCGGTTCCCGCGTCAGAAGCGGTGCGCGGCGAGCTGCCCGTCGTCGATGCGGTCGTCGCCGAACCACTCCGGGATGCTCTCCTTCGGCGGAGCGGGCGGCGTGGGCTTCCCCGACGTGCCGGCCGCGGCGGCGGCGGCCATGACAAGCAGCATTGGCATGCGGCCCGTGTCGCTGTCGGCGGCGTCGTCGTCGTCGATGGAGGAGCTCCAGAGCGCCATCGAGGGCGCCATCGCGCACTGCAAGAACACGATGGGCGGCGTCGTGTCCCTGTGCCCGCGCAAGGTGCCGGCGGCGGCCGGCGAGATCAGCGCGTTCTGAGCGCGCGCGGGTGCATGCATGCACGCACGCACTAGGATTCGTGCGGGGAGCTGAGTAAGGCTGATTAATCAGTGGTATCCATCCATGTGTTAATTTTTGTTGGTTTAATTAGCTTCGTGTCCTTTGGGCAAGACTTTAAGGCGATGTTAGTAAATAAGGGTAGTTCGAAGGGGTAAAGTGAGACTCTAATCCTGCCTTTGGACGTCTTTTCTCCCGGAGTGTGAAATTTGCATCGGCGTCCTCCAAATATTGCGTCAATAATCCGAATACGTCAAACCCATCTAAGAAGCGTAAAAGTTGCAGGAAATGCTATAAGATAGGCTGGTTGTATTTCAGTGAAAATATCATAGAGAGTCTTAATTTGGGTATTTCACTGAAAATATCATCTTCTGGAGTAGTAGCATTTGTATTGGCAGTGATATTTTTGCTTGAAAGGAGGGAAAATTGCCGAATGAAATCCATAGATTTATGAAGTTAAATTTGTGATGGAGGTGCGGATGCAAATACCTCATGCTCCGGAGAAGAGGTGTGCAGAATCCTTTGTTAACTAGACCGGGATATACTACCCTTCCAAGAAAAAGGTTAGGAGTGGGATTTTGGTCTAATGCTGTGGCCGTCTCAGCTAGTGGTGTCAAATTTTGTTTTGTAATGCTGTCCCGAGACAAGTGTTTATTCAGCTAATCCTAATATAGTTTGGCTCCTGTACTTGAGATTTGGTGTATGATTAGTAGTGTTGCTTCACAAAAACATTGCTATGATCTTTGTTCCCCCTCTTTCCATGTGTTCATTTCTTGTAAATTTTCGCATCATTGCTTACAAAGTTGTACTAACTACAAGCTGACAAAGTGACAATGGGCCATTGGTAATGAATCATAAGCACTTTCCATCAGCTCTAAGGCCGCCCGTAATGAAGCAACTAGTATTAAATTCTTGGCAACCCTACATTAGGCCGTTGTAGCTTCCCGTGGGAGATGGGTTTTGCTGGAGCAGCGGTGGATCTCTTCTCTCGTAGCAGGCGGCACAAGAAGTTAAAAGTGGTTGCAACGATCGCCTCGCTAGATCTGGCCCTCCACGTATGTCCTTGCACATGTGCGGGCTGGTTAAAGTCAGATCTTAGCTTGAGATTAGACACGGCATGTTTGACTGTCTCTGTTCAAGCCAAGATAGATAGGTACTCCCTCCGTTCGAAAATACTTGTCATCAAAATGAATAAAATAAGATGTAGATGTATATTAGTTCTAGATACATTCTTTTTTATCTATTTTGATGACGAGTATTTTCGGACAGAGGGAGTAGATAGATAGGTGAGGAATCTTTGGAGGGGTCATTCAACAACCGGGACGACGACACATGATTAACTTTTCTGCCTACGCTTGCCGTCCTCTCATCATATATTCTACTACTGCTTAATAAACTAGCGCAAATTGGCTAGACAGGTTAAGCCACAGTAGACAAAGTTACTCTACTGTAGTGGTAGTACATGAAAGATTAGGAAGAAATATACAAGTCCTTGTGGTGATGGTTATGGTAGGGTCTGATGTTACTGTGAAGAAATTACAGAGCCCATGTTGCTGTGGGCAGTGAGAGGCAGAGAGATTCTCTTCCTGCTGTTGCGTGTGGAGACGCCGTTGCCGAGGCGAGGTGGCCGCCACATGCGGGCAGCTGGCTGGGCTGGCCGTCGTGCCCGAGGCCGTAGAGTGAATAGGCAGTAGATGCACGTTGATGTTCGGACAGTACCTGTAGGGTTGAGAAGGACGCGTCAACATTCATTGCAAGTTGCGGCGAAAGGAGCCACTGAAATTCGCCGCGCAAGGAAACTCGACTCGCACAAATTTCTTCCAAACTTAACTCCGGCAGTCGTACTACTAGTACTAGCCGCCTGTCCAAAAATTCGTAACCGATCGCCAAGAATTGATGAACTAGCATTGATGCCGATCGCCAAGAATTGACGACTTGAACGATTATGTTGTTTTTCTATAATTCCACGTTCCGTGGCCGGCAACCGGATTTCAACGGTACTAGCGATGCGCGTAGACATTCTGTGAACGCTTGTTAGAGCATCCGATCCGGCTGGGGGCGGGCTCGCTCGCTGATTCAACGCGTCGGTGCACCCAAGTCGCGTTTCTAACTTTTAACCAGAGATGATGAAGTAGCTGTCACTCAGACTCAGGACTCACGACTCGCGTCATCGACAGAGAATAAGGCCAACTCCACCGCGCGACCCAAACGGACGTTCGTTTTGTCCTGTTTTTGTCCTTTTGAGTAGAGATTTGGGATCGTGTCCGGGCCTGTTCTGGAATGCGGTGGCCGTGCGCCCAGCGCGCCGCCGCATCCTTTTGCCCCATCATATTCGTCGGGGCCAAGAAATGCCCAAATTTACATTAAAACTAGTTTCGAACCCAATTTTTTGTCTGAAAATTAAAATAGTTTTACAAATCAATTGAAATTGTTTTTAATAAAATAGTTCTACAACCAAATCAAAATTGTCTTGACTGAACATAAAATGGACAAATACATCTATTGGTTGCCAATGTGATCCCACACGTGCTCAACCAAGTCATTTTGAAGATTCACATGAGTGTGCCAATCACGCATCTCACGGTGGAATTGGGCAAACTGTTCAAATGTGGCCGGGTCTTGGTGCAGGGGCTCAATATTTTCACCTTGATAATCAAATCCTTGGTCGAAGATACTCTCATCACACTCGTCCTCGACGATCATGTTGTGCATGATCACACAAGCAGTCATCACCTCCCAAAGCTTCCCTTCATCCCATGACAGTGCAGGGTTTCGAACGATACCCCACCGGAATTGAAGCACACCAAAAGCACGTTCCACATCCTTTCTAACACTCTCTTGCATTTGGGCAAATCTCTTTCTCTTCTCACCTTGGGGTTTCGAGATTGTGTTTGTTGGGGAACGTAGTAATTTCAAAAAAATTCCTACGCACACGCAAGATCATGGTGATGCATAGCAACGAGAGGGGGAGAGTGTGATCTACGTACCCTTGTAGATCGACAACGGAAGCGTTAACTTGGTTGATGTAGTCGTACGTCTTCACGGCCCGACCGATCAAGCACCGAAACTACGGCACCTCTGAGTTCTAGCACACGTTCAGCTCGATGACGATCCCCGGACTCCGATCCAGCAAAGTGTCGGGGAAGAGTTCCGTCAGCACGACGGCGTGGTGACGATCTTGATGTACTACCGTCGCAGGGCTTCGCCTAAGCACTGCTACAATATTATCGAGGACTATGGTGGAAGGGGGCACCGCACACGGTCAAGAATATGATCACGTGGATCAACTTGTGTCTAGGGGTGCCCCATGCCCCCGTATATGAAGGAGCAAGGGGAGGAGGCCGGCCGGCCCTATAGGCGCGCCAAGGAGGAGTCCTCCTCCTAGTAGGAGTAGGACTCCTACTAGGAGGGGGAAGGAAGAGGGGAGGGAGAGGGAAAGGCCCCCCCTCTCCTAGTCCAATTCAGACCAGGGGGGAGGAGGCGAGCGGCCCACCTTTGGCTGCCCCTCTCTCTCCACTAAGGCCCATATGGCCCATTACTTCTCCCGGGGGGTTCCGGTAACCCTCCGGCTCTCCGGTTTTCTCCGAAATCACCCGGAACACTTCCGGTGTCCGAATATATCCGTCCAATATATCAATCTTTATGTCTCGACCATTTCGAGACTCCTCGTCATGTCCGTGATCACATCCAGGACTCCGAACTAACTTCGGTACATCAAAACTCATAAACTCATAATATAACTGTCATCGAAACCTTAAGCGTGCGGACCCTACGGGTTCGAGAACAATGTAGACATGACCGAGACACGTCTCCGGTCAATAACCAATAGAGGAACCTGGATGCTCATATTGGCTCCTACATATTCGAAGATCTTTATCGGTCAGACCGCATAACAACATACGTTGTTCCCTTTGTCATCGGTATGTTACTTGCCCGAGATTCAGTCGTCGGTATCTCAATACCTAGTTCAATCTCGTTACCAGCAAGTCTCTTTACTCGTTTCGTAATACATCATCTCGCAACTAACTCATTAGTTGCAATGCTTGCAAGGCTTATGTGATGTGCATTATCGAGAGGGCCCAGAGATACCTCTCCGACAATCGGAGTGACAAATCCTAATCTCGAAATACGCCAACCCAACATGTACCTTTGGAGACACCTGTAGAGCACCTTTATAATCACCCATTTACGTTGTGACGTTTGGTAGCACACAAAGTGTTCCTCCGACAAACGGGAGTTGCATAATCTCATAGTCATAGGAACATGTATAAGTCATGAAGAAAACAATAGCAACATACTAAACGATCGGATGCTAAGCTAATGGAATGGGTCATGTCAATCAGATCATTCATCTAATGATGTGATCCCGTTAATCAAATAACAACTCTTTGTCCATGGTTAGGAAACATAACCATCTTTGATTAACGAGCTAGTCAAGTAGAGGCATACTAGTGACACTCTGTTTGCCTATGTATTCACACATGTATTATGTTTCCGGTTAATACAATTCTAGCATGAATAATAAACATTTATCATGATATAAGTAAATAAATAATAAATTTATTATTGCCTCTAAGGCATATTTCCTTCAGTCTCCCACTTGCACTAGAGTCAATAATCTAGTTCACATCACCATGTGATTTAACACTAATAGTTCACATCTTTATGTGATTAGTTCACATCTTCATGTGACCAACACCCAAAAGGTTTACTAGATTCAGTAATCTAGTTCACATCGCTATGCGATTAACACCCAAAGAGTACTAAGGTGTCATCATGTTTTGCTTGTGAGAGAAGTTTAGTCAATGGGTCTGCCACATTCAGATCAGTATGTATTTTGCAAATTTCTATGTCAACAATGCTCTGCACAGAGCTACTCTAGCTAATTGCTCCCACTTTCAATATGTATCCAGATTGAGACTTAGAGTCATCTAGATTAGTGTCAAAACTTGTGTCGACGTAACCCTTTACGACGAACCTTTTTGTGTTGGGGAACGTAGCAGAAATTCAAAATTTTTCCTACGAATCACCAAGATCTATCTATGGAGAGACCAGCAACGAGTAGAAAGGAGAGGAGAGTTTGCATCTACATACCCTTGTAGATCGCTAAGCGGAAGCGTTCAAGTGAACGGGGTTGATGGAGTCGTACTCGTCGTGATTCAGATCATCGATGATCAAGTGCCGAACGGACGGCACCTCCGCGTTCAACACACGTACAGCCCGGTGACGTCTCCCACGCCTTGAACCAGCAAGGAGAGAGGGAGAGGTTGAGGAAGACTCCATCCAACAGCAGCACAACGGTGTGGTGGTGGTGGAGGAGCGTGGCAATCAGCAGGGCTTCGCCAAGCACCTACGGGAGAGGAGGAGGTGTCTCGGGAGGGAGGGAGGCGCCAAGGGCTCAGGTATGGATGCCCTCCCTTCCCTCCACTATATATAGGGGCAGGGGAGAGGGGGGAGGCGCAGCCTTGCCCCCTACTCCAAGAAAGGGGTGCGGCCAAGAGGGGGGGAGGAGTCCATCCTCCCCAAGGCACCTCGGAGGTGCCTTCCCCCTCGAGGACTCTTCCCTCTAGGGTTCCCTAGGCGCATGGGCCTCTTGGGGCTGGTGCCCTTGGCCCATGTAGGCCAAGGCGCACCCCCTACAGCCCATGTGGCCCCCTGGGGCAGGTGGCCCCACCCGGTGGGCCCACGGGACCCTTCCGGTGGTCCCGGTACAATACCGATGACCCCGAAACTTGTCCCGATGGCCGAAACAGGACTTCCTATATATAAATCTTTACCTCCGAACCATTCCGGAACTCCTCGTGACGTCCGGGATCTCATCCGGGACTCCGAACAACATTCGGTTACCACATACAAGCTTCCTTTATAACCCTAGCGTCATCGAACCTTAAGTGTGTAGACCCTACGGGTTCGGGAGACATGCAGACATGACCGAGACGTTCTCCGGTCAATAACCAACAGCGGGATCTGGATACCCATGATGGCTCCCACATGTTCCACGATGATCTCATCGGATGAACCATGATGTCAAGGACTTTATCAATCCCGTATTCAATTCCCTTTGTCTAGCGGTATTTTACTTGCCCGAGATTCGATCGTCGGTATACCGATACCTTGTTCAATCTCGTTACCGGCAAGTCACTTTACTCGTTCCGTAACACATCATCCCGTGATCAACTCCTTGGTCACATTGCGCATATGATGATGTCCTACCGAGTGGGCCCAGAAATACCTCTCCGTTTACACGGAGTGACAAATCCCAGTCTCGATCCGCATAAAACAATAGATAATTTCGGAGATACCCGTAGTGCACCTTTATAGTCACCCAGTTACGTTGTGACGTTTGATACACCCAAAGCACTCCTACGGTATCCAGGAGTTACACGATCTCATGGTCAAAGGAAGAGATACTTGACATTGGCAAAGCTCTAGCAAACGAACTACATGATCTTTGTGCTATGCTTAGGATTGGGTCTTGTCCATCACATCATTCTCCTAATGATGTGATCCCGTTATCAACGACATCCAATGTCCATAGTCAGGAAACCATGACTATCCGTTGATCACAACGAGCTAGTCAACTAGAGGCTCACTAGGGACATATTGTGGTCTATGTATTCACACGTGTAGTACGATTTCCGGATAATATAGTTATAGCATGAATAAAAGACAATTATCATGAACAAGGAAATATAATAATAACACTTTTATTATTGCCTCTAGGGCATATTTCCAACAGTCTCCCACTTGCACTAGAGTCAATAATCTAGTTCACATCGCCATGTGATTAACACTCACAGGTCACATCGCCATGTGACTAATACCCAAGAGTTTACTAGAGTCAGTAGTCTAGTTCACATCACTATGTGATTAACACTCAATGAGTTTTATGTTTGATCATGTTGCTTGTGAGAGAGGTTTTAGTCAACGGGTCTGAACCTTTCAGATCCGTGTGTGCTTTACAAATCTCTATGTCATCTCCTAGATGCAGCTACCACGCTCTATTTGGAGCTATTCCAAATAACTGTTCTACTTGGAGCTATTCTAAATTATTGCTCCATTATATGTATCCGGTCTCTCTACTCAGAGCTATCCGGATAGGTGTCAAGCTTGCATCGTCGTAACCTTTACGACGAACTCTTTTACCACCTCCATAATCGAGAAAATTCCTTAGTCCACTAGTTACTAAGGATAACTTTGACCGCTGTCCTGTGAGCCATTCTTGGATCACTCTTGTACCCCTTGACTGACTCATGGCAAGGCACACTTCAGGTGCGGTACACAACATAGCATACTGAAGAGCCTACGTCTTAAGCATAGGGGACGACCTTCGTCCTTTCTCTCTATTCTGCCGTGGTCGAGCTTTAAGTCTTAACTTCGTACCTTACAACTCAGGCAAGAACTCCTTCTTTGACTGCTCCATCTTGAACACCTTCAAGATCATGTCAAGGTATGTGCTCATTTGAATGTATTATTAAGCATTTTGATCTATCCTTATAGATCTTGATGCTCAATGTTCAAGTAGCTTAATCCGGGCTTTCCATTGAAAAACACTTTCAAAATAACCCTTTATGCTTTCCAGAAATTCTACGTCATTTCTGATCAACAATATGTCAACAACATATACTCATCAGAAATTCTATAGTGCTCCCACTCACTTCTTTGGAAATACAAGTTTCTCATAAACTTTGTACAAACCCAAAATTTTTGATCATCATCAAAGCATACATTCCAACTCCGAGATGCTCACTCCAGTCCTTAGAAGGATTACTGGAGCTTTGCATACTTATTAGCATCTTTCGGGATTGACAAAACCTTCCGGTTGTATCACATACAACCTTTCCTCATTAAAATCGTCGAGGAAACAATGTTTTGACATCCTATCTGCAAGATTTCATAAATAATGCAGTTAATGCTAACATGATTCCGACAGACTTTAAGCATCGCTACGAGTGAGAAAATCTCATCGTAGTCAACTCCTTGAACTTGTCGGAAAACACTTCGCCACAAGTCGAGCTTCATAGATGGTGACATTACCATCCACGTCCGTCTTCTTCTTAAAAGATCCATTTATCTCAATGGATTGCCGATCATCGGGCAAGTCCATCAAAGTCCATGCTTTGTTCTGATATATATGGATACTATCTCGGATTTCATGGCTTCTAACCATTTGTCGGAATTCGGGCCCACCATCGCTTCTCCATAGCTCGTAGGTTCATTGTTGTCTAGCAACATGACCTTCAAGACAGGATTACGTACCACTCTGAAGTAGTACGCATCCTTGTCATCCTACGAGGTTTGGGAGTGACTTGATCCGAAGTTTCATGATCAATATTATAAGCTTCCACTTCAATTGGTGTAGGTGCCACAGGAACAACTCCCTGTGCCCTGTCACACACTAGTTGAAGAGACGGTTCAATAACCTCATCAAGTCTCCACCATCCTCCCACTCAATTCTTTCGAGAGAAACTTTTCCTCGAGAAAGGACCCGATTCTA
Source organism: Triticum dicoccoides (assembly GCF_002162155.2). Taxonomy (NCBI): domain Eukaryota; kingdom Viridiplantae; phylum Streptophyta; class Magnoliopsida; order Poales; family Poaceae; genus Triticum; species Triticum dicoccoides. The sequence continues at coordinate 446,188,443 of NC_041380.1, read as the reverse complement.
GAAACAATCCATATTGCTTTCGGATCTGAATTAGGAGGTATACCCAACTGTTTTGGGTTTCCTATGAAGATGCATTTTATCCGCTTTGGGTTTGAGCTCATCAACCTGAAACTTTTTCATATAAGCGTCGCAGCCCCAAACTTTTAAGAAACGACAACTTAGGTTTCTCTAAACCATAATTCATACGGTGTCATCTCATCGGAATTACGTGGTGCCCTATTTAAAGTGAATGTGGTTGTCTCTAATGCCTAACCCATGAACGATAGTGGTAATTCGATAAGAGACATCATGGTACGCACCATATCCAATAGGGTGCAACTATGATGTTCGGACACACCATCACACTATGGTGTTCCAGGCGGTATTAATTGCGAAACAATTTCCACAATGTCTTAATTGTGTGCCAAAACTCGTAACTCAGATATTCATCTCTATGATCATATCATAGACATTTTATCCTCTTGTCACAATGATCTTCTACTTCACTCTGAAATTACTTGAACCATTCAATAATTCAGACTTGTGTTTCATCAAGAAAATATTCTCAACATTTACTCGAATCATCTGTGAAGTAAGAACATAATGATATTCACTGCATGTCTCAGCACTCATTCGACTGCACACATCAAAATGTGTTACTTCCAACAAGTTGCTTTCTTGTTCCATCTTACTGAAAATGAGGCTTTTCAGTCATCTTGCCCATGTGGTATGATTTGCATATCTCAAGTGATTCAAAATCAAGTGAGTCCAAACGATCCATTTGCATGGAGTTTCTTCATGCATATACACCAATAGACATGGTTCGCATGTCTCAAACTTTTCAAAAACGAGTGAGTCCAAAGATCCATCAACATGGAGCTTCTTCATGCGTTTTATACCATTATGACTTACATGGCAGTGCCACAAGTAAGTGGTACTATCATTACTATCTTATATCTTTTGGCATGAAAATGTGTATCACTACGACCGAGATTCAATAAACCATTCCTTTAGGTGCAAGACCATTGAAGGTATTATTCAAAAATTAGAGTAACCATTATTCTCCTTAAATGAATAACCGTATTGCGATAGACATAATCCAATCATGTCTATGCTCAACGCAAACACCAATTTCGGTGGTAGAGGGAGCGTGCGATGCTTGATCATATCAACCTTGGAAACACTTCCAACATATATCGTCAGCTCACCTTTAGCTAGTCTCCGTTTATTCCGTAGCTTTTATTTCGAGTTACTAACACTTAGCAACCGAACCGGTATCCAATACCCTGGTGCTACTAGGAGTACTAGTAAAGTACACATTAACATAATGTATATCCAATATACTTCTATCGACCTTGCCAGCCTTCTCATCTACCAAGTATCTAGGGTAATGCTGCTCCAGTGGTTGTTCCCCTTATTACAGAAGCACTTAGTCTCGGGTTTGGGTTCAACCTTGGGTTTCTTCACTAGAGCACCAGCTGCCATTTCATGAAGTATCCCTTCTTGCCCTTGCCCTTCTTGAAACTAGTGGTCTCACTGACCATCAACGATTGATGCTCCTTCTTGATTTCTACTTTCGCGGTGTCAAACATCGCGAATATCTCAAGGATCATCATATATGTCCCTGATATATTATAGTTCATCACGAAGCTCTAGCAGCTTGGTGGTAATGACTTCGGAGAAACTATCACTATTTCATCTGGAAGATCAACTCCCATTGATTCAAGTGATTGTTGTACTCAGACAATCTGAGCACAAGCTCAACGATTGAGCTTTTCTCCCTTAGTTTGCAGGCTAAGAAAATCGTCGGAGGTCTTATACCTCTTGACGTGGGCACGAGCCTGAAATCGCAATTTCAGCCCTCGAAACATCTCATATGTTCCGTGACGTTTCGAAAATGTCTTTGGTGCCTCTACTTAAACCATTTAACTGAACTATCACGTAGTTATCAAAACGTGTATGTCAGATGTTCGCAACAACCACAGACAACGTTCGAGGTTCAGCACACTGAGCGGTGCATTAAGGACATAAGCCTTCTATGAAGCAATGAGGACAATCCTCAGTTTACGGACCTAGTCCGCATAATTGCTACTATCAACTTTCAACTAATTTTTCTCTAGGAACATATCTAAACAGTAGAACTATAGCGTGAGCTACGACATAATTTGCAAAAACCTTTTGACTATGTTCAGGATAATTAAGTTCATCTTATGAACTCCCACTCAGATAGACATCCCTCTAGTCATCTAAGTGATTACATGATCCGAGTCAACTAGGCCGTGTCCGATCATCACGTGAGACGGACTAGTTTACGTCGGTGAACATCTTCATGTTGATCGTATCTACTATACGACTCATGCTCGACCTTTCGGTCTCCGTGTTCCGAGGCCATGTCTGCACATGCTAGGTTCGTCAAGTTAACCCTAAGTGTTTTCGCTGTGTAAAACTGTCTTACACCCGTTGTATGTGAACGTAAGAATCCATCACACCCGATCATCACGTGGTGCTTAGAAGCGACGAACTGTAGCAACGGTGCACAGTTAGGGGGGAACACTTCTTGAAATTTTGTAAGGGATCATCTTATTTACTACCGTCGTCCTAAGTAAACAAGATGCATAAACATGATAAACATCACATGCAATCAAATAGTGACATGATATGGCCAATATCATTTTGCTCCTTTTGATCTTCATCTTCGGGGCTCCATGATCATCATCGTCACCGGCATGACACCATGATCTCCATCATCATGATCTCCATCATCGTGTCTTCATGAAGTTGTCACGCCAACGACTACTTCTACTTCTATGGCTAACGCGTTTAGCAATAAAGTAAAGTAAGTTACATGGCGTTCTTCAATGACACGCATGTCATACAAAAAATAAAGACAACTCCTATGGCTCCTGCCGGTTGTCATACTCATCGACATGCAAGTCGTGAATCCTATTACAAGAACATGATCAATCTCATACATCACATATATCATTCATCACATCCTTTTGGCCATATCACATCACATAGCATACCCTGCAAAAACAAGTTAGACGTCCTCTAATTGTTGTTTGCATGTTTTTACGTGGCTGCTATGGGTTTCTAGCAAGAACGTTTCTTACCTACGCAAAACCACAACGTGATATGCCAATTGCTATTTACCCTTCATAAGGACCCTTTTCATCGAATCCGTTCCGACTAAAGTGGGAGAGACTGGCACCCGCTAGCCACCTTATGCACCAAGTGCATGTCAATCGGTGGAACCTGTCTCACGTAAGAGTACGTGTAAGGTCGGTCCGGGCCGCTTCATCCCACAATACCGTCGAAACAAGATTGGACTAGTAACGGTAAGCATATTGAACAACATCAACGCCCACAACTACTTTGTGTTCTACTCGTGCAAAGAATCTACGCAATAGACCTAGCTCATGATGCCACTGTTGGGGAACGTAGCAGAAATTCAAAATTTTTCCTACGAATCACCAAGATCTATCTATGGAGAGACCAGCAACGAGTAGAAAGGAGAGGAGAGTTTGCATCTACATACCCTTGTAGATCGCTAAGCGGAAGCGTTCAAGTGAACGGGGTTGATGGAGTCGTACTCGTCGTGATTCAGATCACCGATGATCAAGTGCCGAACGGACGGCACCTCCGCGTTCAACACACGTACAGCCCGGTGACGTCTCCCACGCCTTGAACCAGCAAGGAGAGAGGGAGAGGTTGAGGAAGACTCCATCCAACAGCAGCACAATGGCGTGGTGGTGGTGGAGGAGCGTGGCAATCAGCAGGGCTTCGCCAAGCACCTACGGGAGAGGAGGAGGTGTCTCGGGAGGGAGGGAGGCGCCAAGGGCTCAGGTATGGATGCCCTCCCTTCCCTCCACTATATATAGGGGCAGGGGAGAGGGGGGAGGCGCAGCCTTGCCCCCTACTCCAAGAAAGGGGTGCGGCCAAGAGGGGGGGAGGAGTCCATCCTCCCCAAGGCACCTCGGAGGTGCCTTCCCCCTCGAGGACTCTTCCCTCTAGGGTTCCCTAGGCGCATGGGCCTCTTGGGGCTGGTGCCCTTGGCCCATGTAGGCCAAGGCGCACCCCCTACAGCCCATGTGGCCCCCCGGGGCAGGTGGCCCCACCCGGTGGGCCCCCGGGACCCTTCCGGTGGTCCCGGTACAATACCGATGACCCCGAAACTTGTCCCGATGGCCGAAACAGGACTTCCTATATATAAATCTTT
>NC_041380.1:446175711-446184235 GCF_002162155.2 Triticum dicoccoides | reverse complement strand
CGGACCATTCCGGAACTCCTCGTGACGTCCGGGATCTCATCCGGGACTCCGAACAACATTCGGTTACCACATACAAGCTTCCTTTATAACCCTAGCGTCATCGAACCTTAAGTGTGTAGACCCTACGGGTTCGGGAGACATGCAGACATGACCGAGACGTTCTCCGGTCAATAACCAACAGCGGGATCTGGATACCCATGATGGCTCCCACATGTTCCACGATGATCTCATCGGATGAACCATGATGTCAAGGACTTTATCAATCCCGTATTCAATTCCCTTTGTCTAGCGGTATTTTACTTGCCCGAGATTCGATCGTCGGTATACCGATACCTTGTTCAATCTCGTTACCGGCAAGTCACTTTACTCGTTCCGTAACACATCATCCCGTGATCAACTCCTTGGTCACATTGCGCATATGATGATGTCCTACCGAGTGGGCCCAGAAATACCTCTCCGTTTACACGGAGTGACAAATCCCAGTCTCGATCCGCATAAAACAATAGATAATTTTGGAGATACCCGTAGTGCACCTTTATAGTCACCCAGTTACGTTGTGACGTTTGATACACCCAAAGCACTCCTACGGTATCCAGGAGTTACACGATCTCATGGTCAAAGGAAGAGATACTTGACATTGGCAAAGCTCTAGCAAACGAACTACACGATCTTTGTGCTATGCTTAGGATTGGGTCTTGTCCATCACATCATTCTCCTAATGATGTGATCCCGTTATCAACGACATCCAATGTCCATAGTCAGGAAACCATGACTATCCGTTGATCACAACGAGCTAGTCAACTAGAGGCTCACTAGGGACATATTGTGGTCTATGTATTCACACGTGTATTATGATTTCCGGATAATACAGTTATAGCATGAATAAAAGACAATTATCATGAACAAGGAAATATAATAATAACACTTTTATTATTGCCTCTAGGGCATATTTCCAACATTTTGTCACCTCCATAATCGAGAAACATATCCTTATTCCACTAAGGATAATTTTGACCGTTGTCCAGTGATCTACTCCTAGATCACTATTGTACTACCTTGCCAAAAATCAGTGTAGGGTATACAATAGATCTGGTACATAGCATGGCATACTTTATAGAACCTATGACTGAGGCATAGGGAATGACTTTCATTCTCTTTCTATCTTCTGTCGTGGTCGGGTTTTGAGTCTTACTCAATTTCACACCTTGTAACACAGACAAGAACTCTTTCTTTGACTGTTCTATTTGGAACTACTTCAAAATCTTGTCAAGGTATGTACTCATTGAAAAAAAACTTATCAAGCGTCTTGATCTATCTCTATAGATCTTGATGTTCAATATGTCAGCAGCTTCACCGAGGTCTTTCTTTGGAAATTTCCTTTCAAACACTCCTTTATGCTTTGCAGAATAATTCTACATTATTTCCGATCAACAATATGTCATTCACATATACTTATCAGAAATGTTGTACTGCTCCCACTCACTTTCTTGTAAATACAGGCTTCATCGCAAGTCTGTATAAAACTATATGCTTTGATCAACTTATCAAAGCGTATATTCCAACTCCGATATGCTTGCACCAGTCCATAGATGGATCGCTGGAGCTTGCATTTTTTGTTAGCACCTTTAGGATTGACAAAACCTTCTGGTTGTATCATATACAACTCTTCTTTAATAAATCTATTAAGGAATGCAATTTTGTTTATCCATTTGCCAGATTTCATAAAATGCGGCAATTGTTAACATGATTCGAACAGACTTAAGCATAGATACGAGTGAGAAACTCTCATCGTAGTCAACACCTTGAACTTGTCGAAAACCTTTTGCGACAATTCTAGCTTTGTAGATAGTAACACTACTATCAGCGTCCGTCTTCCTCTTGAAGATCCATTTATTCTCAATTGCTTGCCGATCATCGGGCAAGTCAACCAAAGTCCATACTTTGTTCTCATACATGGATCCCATCTCAGATTTCATGGCCTCAAGCCATTTTGTGGAATCTGGGCTCACCATCGCTTCTTCATAGTTCGTAGGTTCGTCATGGTCAAGTAGCATGACCTCCAGAACAGGATTACCGTACCACTCTGGTGCGATCTCACTCTGGTTTACCTACGAGATTCGGTAGTAACTTGATCTGAAGTTACATGATCATCATCATTAGCTTCCTCACTAATTGGTGTAGTAGTCACAGGAACAGATTTATATGATGAACTACTTTCCAATAAGGGAGAAGGTACAATTACCTTATCAAATTCTACTTTCCTCCCACTCACTTCTTTCGAGAGAACCTCCTTCTCTAGAAAGGATCCATTCTTAGCAACGAATGTCTTGCCTTTGGATCTGTGATAGAAGGTGTATCCAATAGTAACTTTTTGGGTATCCTATGAAGACACACTTTTCCGATTTGGGTTTGAGCTTATCAGGATAAAACTTTTTCACATAAGCATTGCAACCCCAAATTTTAAGAAACGATAACTTTGGTTTCTTGCCAAACCACAGTTCATACGGTGTCGTCTCAACAGATTTTGATGGTGCCCTTTTAACGTGAATGCAGCTGTTTCTAATGCATAAACCCAAAACGATAGTGGTAGATCGGTAAGAGACATCATAGATTGCACTATATCCAATAAAGTACGGTTATGACGTTCGGACACACCATTATGCTGTGGTGTTCCATGTGGTATGAGTTTGTGAAACTATTCCACATTGTTTTAATTGAAGACCAAACTCGTAACTCAAATATTTGTCTCCGCGATCAGATCGTAGAAACTTTATTTTCTTGTTACGATGATTTGCCACTTCACTTTGAAATTCTTTGAACTTTTCAAATGTTTCAGACTTATGTTTCATCAAGTAGATATACCCATATCTGCTCAAATCATCTGTGAAGTTCAGAAAATAACGATACTTGCCGTGAGCCTTAACACTCATCGGACCGCATACATCAGTATGTATTATTTCCAATAAGTCAGTTGCTCGCTCCGGAGAACGGAGTCTTAGTCATCTTGCCCGTGAGGCATGGTTCGCAAGCATCAAGTGATTCATAATCAAGTGATTCCAAAATCCCATCATCGTGGAGTTTCTTCATGCGCTTTACACCAATATGACCTAAACGGCAGTGCTACAAATAAGTTGCACTATCATTATTAACTTTCCATCTTTTTGGTTTCAATATTATGATTATGTGTATCACTACGATCGAGATCCAACGAACTATTTTCATTGGGTGTGTAACCATATAAGGTTTTATTCATGTAAACAGAACAACAATTTATTCTCTTACTTAAATGAATAACCGTATTACAATAAACATGATCACATCATATTCATGCTTAACGCCAACACCAAATAACACTTATTCAGATTCAACACTAATCCCGAAAGTATAGGGAGTGTGCAATGATGATCATATCAATCTTGGAACCACTTCCAACACACATCGTCACTTCACCCTTAACTAGTCTCTATTTATTATGCAACTCCCGTTTCGAGTTACTAATCTTAGCAACTGAACTAGTATCAAATACTGAGGGGTTGCTATAAACACTAGTAAAGTACACATCAATAACATGTATATCAAATATACTTATGTTCACTTTGCCATCCTTCTTATCTGCCAATCACTTGGGGTAGTTCCGCTTCCACTGACCAGTCCCTTTGCAGTAGAAACACTTAGTCTCAGGCTTAGGACCAGACTTAGGCTTCTTCACTTGAGCAGCAACTTGCTTGCCGTTCTTCTTGAAGTTCCCATTCTTCCCTTTGCCTTTTTCTTGAAACTAGTGGTCTTGTCAACCATCAACACTTGATGTTTTTCTCGATTTCTACCTTCGTCAATTTCCGCATTACGAAGAGCTTGGGAATCATTTCCGTTATCCTTTGCATATCATAGTTCATCATGAAGTTCTACTAACTTGGTGATGATGACTAGAGAATTCTGTCAATCACTATCTTATCTGGAAGATTAACTCCCACTTGATTCAAGCGATTGTAGTACTCAGACAATCTGGGCACATGCTCACTAGTTGAGCGATTCTCCTCCATCTTTTAGCTATAGAACTTGTTGGAGACTTCATATCTTTCAACTCGGGTATTTGCTTGAAATATTAACTTCAACTCCTGGAACATTTCATATGCTCCATGACGTTCAAAACGTCTTTGAAGTCCCGATTCTAAGTTATTAAGCATGGTGCACTAAACTATCAAGTAGTCATCATATTGAGCTAGCCAAACATTCATAACGTTTGCATCTGCTCCTGCAATAGGTCCGTCACCTAGCGGTGCATCAAGGACATAATTCTTCTGTGCAGCAATGAGGATAAACCTTAGATCACGGATCCAATCCGCATCATTGCTACTAACATCTTTCAACACAATTTTCTCTAGGAACATATCAAAATAAACACAGGGAAGCAACAACGCGAGCTATTGATCTACAACATAATTTGCAAAATACTACAAGGACTAAGTTCATGATAAATTTAAGTTCAATTAATCATATTACTTAAGAACTCCCACTTAGATAGACATCCCTCTAATCCTCTAAGTGATTACGTGATCCAAATCAACTAAACCATGTCCGATCATCATGTGAGATGGAGTAGTTTCATTGGTGAACATCGCTATGTTGATCATATCTGCTATATGATTCACGCTCGACCTTTCGGTCTCCGTGTTCCGAGGCCATATCTGTATATGCTTGGCTCGTCAAGTATAACCTGAGTATTCTGCGTGTGCAAATGTTTTGCACCCGTTGTATTTGAACGTAGAGCCTATCACACCCGATCATCACGTGGTGTCTCAGCACGAAGAACTTTCGCAACGGTGCATACTCAGGGAGAACACTTCTTGATAATTAGTGTGAGATCATCTTATAATGCTACCGTCAATCAAAGCAAGATAATATGCATAAAAGATAAACATCACATGCAATCAATATAAGTGATATGATATGGCCATCATCATCTTGTGCTTGTGATCTCTATCCTCGAAGCACCGTCGTGATCACCATCGTCACCGGCGCGACACCTTGATCTCCATCGTAGCATCGTTGTCGTCTCGCCAATCTCATGCTTCCACGACTATCGCTACCGCTTAGTGATAAAGTAAAGCATTACAGCGCGATTGCATTGCATACAATAAAGCGACAACCATATGGCTCCTGCCAGTTGCCGATAACTCGGTTACAAAACATGATCATCTCATACAATAAAATTTAGCATCATGTCTTGACCATATCACATCACAACATGCCCTGCAAAAACAAGTTAGACGTCCTCTACTTTGTTGTTGCAAGTTTTACGTGGCTGCTATGGGCTTAAGCAAGAATCAATCTTACCTACGCATCAAAACCACAACGATAGTTTGTCAAGTTGGTGTTGTTTTAACCTTCGCAAGGACCGGGCGTAGCCACACTCGGTTTAACTAAAGTTGGAGAAACTGTCACCCGCTAGCCACCTTTGTGCAAAGCACGTCGGGAGAACCGGTCTCGCGTAAGCGTACGCGTAATGTCGGTCCGGGCCGCTTCGTCCAACAATACCGCCGAACCAAAGTATGACATGCTGATAAGCAGTATGACTTATATCGCCCACAACTCACTTGTGTTCTACTCGTGCATATAACATCAACACATAAAACCTAGGCTCTGATACCACTGTTGGGGAACGTAGCAATTTCAAAAAATTTCTTACGCACACGCAAGATCATGGTGATGTATAGCAACGAGAGGGGGAGAGTGTGATCTACGTACCCTTGTAGATCGACAACGGAAGCGTTAAACTTGGTTGATGTAGTCGTACGTCTTCACGGCCCGACCGATCAAGCACCGAAACTACGGCACCTCCGAGTTCTAGCACACGTTCAGCTCGATGACGATCCCCGGACTCCGATCCAGCAAAGTGTCGGGGAAGAGTTCCGTCAGCACGACGGCATGGTGACGATCTTGATGTACTACCGTCGCAGGGCTTCGCCTAAGCACCGCTACAACATTATCGAGGACTATGGTGGAAGGGGGCACCGCACATGGCCAAGAATATGATCACGTGGATCAACCTGTGTCTAGGGGTGCCCCCTGCCCCCGTATATAAAGGAGCAAGGGGAGGAGGCCGTCCGGCCCTATAGGCGCGCCAAGGAGGAGTCCCCCTCCTATTAGGAGTAGGACTCCTACTAGGAGGGGGAAGGAACTGGGGAGGGAGAGGGAAAGGGGGGCGCCGCCCCCCTCTCCTAGTCCAATTCGGACCAAGGGGGAGGAGGCACGCGGCCCACCTTTGGCTGCCCCTCTCTTTCTCCACTAAGGCCCATATGGCCCATTACTTCTCCCGGGGGGGTTTCGGTAACCCTCCGGCTCTCCGGTTTTCTCCGAAATCATCCGGAACACTTCCGGTGTCCGAATATATCCGTCTAATATATCAATCTTTATGTCTCGACCATTTCGAGACTCCTCGTCATGTCCATGATCACATCCGGGACTCCGAACTAACTTCGGTACATCAAAACTCATAAACTCATAATATAACTGTCATCGAAACCTTAAGCGTGCGGACCCTATGGGTTCGAGAACAATGTAGACATGACCGAGACACGTCTCCGGTCAATAACCAATAGCGGAACCTGGATGCTCATATTGGCTCCTACATATTCTATGAAGATCTTTATCGGTCAGACCGCATAACAACATACGTTGTTCCCTTTGTCATCGGTATGTTACTTGCCCGAGATTTGATCGTCGGTATCTCAATACCTAGTTCAATCTCGTTACCGGCAAGTCTCTTTACTCGTTTCATAATACATCACCCCGCAACTAACTCATTAGTTGCAATGCTTGCAAGGCTTATGTGATGTGCATTACCGAGAGGGCCCAGAGATACCTCTCCGACAATCGGAGTGACAAATCCTAATCTCGAAATACGCCAACCCAACATGTACCTTTGGAGACACCTGTAGAGCACCTTTATAATCACCCATTTACGTTGTGACGTTTGGTAGCACACAAAGTGTTCCTCCGGCAAACGGGAGTTGCATAATCTCATAGTCATAGGAACATGTATAAGTCATCAAGAAAGCAATAGCAACATACTAAATGATTGGGTGCTAAGCTAATGGAATGGGTCATGTCAATCAGATCATTCACCTAATGATGTGATCCCGTTAATCAAATAACAACTCTTTGTCCATGGTTAGGAAACATAACCATCTTTGATTAACGAGCTAGTCAAGTAGAGGCATACTAGTGATACTCTGTTTGTCTATGTATTCACACATGTATTATGTTTCCGGTTAATACAATTATAGCATGGATAATAAACATTTATCATGATATAAGGAAATAAATAATAACTTTATTATTGCCTCTAGGGCATATTTCCTTCAGTCTTCACAAAAGTTCACCACTTAGGATATATACCATCTGCTAGATAGTATCCCTTGTTGTAATGGTGGCCGTTGATCTCAAAGTTGACAGGTGGGGAGTGGCCTTCTGCAAGCCTCGCGAAGACTGGAGAACGCTGCAGCACGTTGATATCATTGTGAGAACCTGCCATGCCGAAGAAAGAATGCCATATCCAAAGATCTTGTAATGCCACCGCTTCTAATATGACAATGCACCCGTTAACCTGCCCCTTATACTGGCCCTGCCAAGCAAATGGACAGTTGTTCCACTCCCAGTGCATACAATCTATGCTGCCAAGCATACATGGAAAGTCTCTAGCTGCGTTGGTCGCCAACAATCTCTCTGTATCAGCGACAGTTGGCTACCTCAAGTACTCTGGGCCAAAGACCTCGATCACAGCCTGGCAAAACTTGTATATTGACATCAGACATGTTGTCTCACTCATACGCACATACTCATTCACCAAATCGCCTGGAATTCCATATGCAAGCATGCGGATTGCCGCGGTGCATTTCTGGTAGGAGAAGAATCCAAACTTGCCAAGGGCATCCGTCTTGCACTCGAAGTATGGATCATGAGCAACCACTCCCTCTCGGATACGATTGAACACATGCCTTGCCATACGAAAACGGCGACGAAATTTATCCGACCTGAAGAGCGGGGTGTTGGCAAAGTAATCGGCATAGAGCAGGGCGTGGCCTCTCTCCCTGTTGCGGTTCAGGTTGGGAGCACGGCCAGAGACTGACCCCCTGTACCGAGGAAGCTGCCGTTGAATATGGTCGTGAACGACCAGTGCAGCCACCAGATGATCGTCATCATCCGACGACGAATCGTCCGATGAACAAAGGAAGTGATGGAAGAAAAACTCGTCTCCACTGTCCATACCTTTGTTGGCAAAAAGTCGAACACCTTGCGGTCGTGGTGACGAAGAGGCCGCGATAATGACCTCGACGCAGAAGGGTGGTTGCCGGCCGGCTACAGGCCGCTCTGGAGCTCACGTCGGAATCTGCCTCGGCCGCCGTGGTACGTCGCCGGCAGTCGTGTCCCCTCTGCCACCGGCAAGGACGGCGACGACCAAACCTCCTCCGATCGACGACCAAAACTACGACGGAAGCGCGGGCGTGGTGACGGCCATGTCGAG
>NC_041380.1:446160026-446175448 GCF_002162155.2 Triticum dicoccoides | reverse complement strand
GGAGAATAGCGGCGGCACCGGCGGCGGGGCGGGGCGGGGAGAGAGGGTGAAGCGTTGGGAGCGGAGGGACTGCTAGTGTCCCCGACAGACGGGCCACGGGGGAGAGGGGGGAGGGGACAAGGGCGTGCGTCGAGGCCGTCCGCGCGCGTCCGTTTCACCCCAAACCAAGCGCAAGTTTGGGCCGGGGATGGGTCGAAAGCGGACGGAATCCGGACATTTGTCCGTTTGTGCGCGCGCGCTGGGCCGTCTCGTTTGTCCCTTTTACCCCAAACGGACAGGAACGGACAAGAAAAGCGGATGCATAATCTGGTCCCTGCTCCTCGGCTACGTGGTCTGAAATTCTCTTACAGCTGAGCTAACCCCTCACCCCTGGCCCTGTTTCTGCATCAGGTAGTGCAACTGCATGATTCGGTGTGCCTGCGACACAACAGTGACATCGGGAGCTGGCTTCTGCCTCGGCGCCCCGTCGTCCTAACCCGCAATCTCGCGATTAGTCTGACCTCACCCAATCGACAACCGCTCGCGTGCAGCACCGTGCCCAAAGTTTGTTGGCTTGTCCTCGGTGCAGAGAAACGCGGACCGTTTGTTGTTTTGGTGCGCCGCGTCAGGACCAACGGGTGCGGCATGGCCCTCCCACTAGACAAGGCGTTGTGTAGGCTCGAACGACGACGACCGGTTGGAGCCTGGACCCCGTATCAGCCGTGGAGACAACGAGGTATTTGGAAGCCACAGCCCTCTGCAGTTGTATTTGGAGACGTCCGGGTTTGGCGTGCACGGTTTGGAATTCAGAGAAGAAGACAGCATCGTAGGATGTTGTACGCTGGAGGTGGGACCGATGCGGTCAATACTATTCCTAAGAGCATATATAGGCGGCCTTGAGACTTCTCAAATGCCCGTGGAGGACACATCTTAAATATTGTAATTCACATTTGGACACCTTAATTATCATATCTCAAGTCCATATAAACCCATGCAACTATGTCGATGCACATATATCGTTCGGCTACTCCATCACTACTAACTAAACATGCCACCGCACTATCAAAATTTGGCATGTTTGGCTATGGTGGAGTTCATCCACGGCTGCCCTTGCCCTTCCCGGCGTCCTTCTTGCGGAAGTACCAGTAAAAAACGCGATACAGATCGAGCCGGAACTGCTCGTCGTCAGAGTTGTCCTCGCCGTCACTGTCCTCCTTCGATGGCAATCCGGTCATGGCACGAACCGCTCGATTCTACTCTTTGGCGAGGGCGCGCGTGTTCCTCCGCTGCTGTTTATTCACAATGCGGGCGCGGATGACTTCCTCCTTCGCAGCCGCCCACGCCGCTGCATCAGCCGCCTCCGCCGCCATCTTTTCGGCCGCGATACGGGTCTCGGCAACCCTTATCGTCTCCTTCCCACGACGGGGCGCCCGTTCCCGGTGGGACTCATAGTCCGTCCCGACCAGTGATGGAGAAAGAGAGGTGTTTCGACTGTCGGGACCGCAAGGATCCAACACCAGAGCACCCGAGCGCCCGGTGAGCCGACGCTATGGCGTCACGGCGAACGGATCCATCCGTCGGCCGAGCGCTGTCCTCCCGGGAGCGGCGGAGTGCAATGCGGACTGCCATTGCCTCCTCCAACCCGCACGGGATGACACCCCAGTCGACGAATCTAGAATGACCAGAGTCCGATCCGCTGCCTGCCATGCCGAAAACCGCCGGATATGAGTTTGGGTGGCGGAGGGGAGGGGAGTGAAGTGGCTAGGGTTTGCTTCGATGAGCGGATGGGGACGAATATATGTGGGGTCGGATAGGCCAGCATGGGTCGGGTCTGACGTGATGGGCGCGCCTGGCCATCCCCATATCCACTCGATATTTAGGCTGTATATGAGGGGTGCCAGTCAGCTCCGAGCATTTGAGGCCTATTTGAGGCGTCCGTCTAGATCGAAAAATTGTGACCGGTCAGTGACCGCGCGCCTTGCCCGGATGTTTGAGAAGGGTTTGAGGCGTCCGGCTGTACATGCTCTAAATAGCGCTCGTGTGTTCGTAAGGTTATGTATAGGGCACTGCTAGTCGCCGACGCGTTGGCCCAGCAGTTCGGCCGGTCATGCCCCAGCCGCCCGATGCAGCGAGCCCTAGCCGTCTGATGCACCCCGCGTTGACTTCTTCATCTCCTTCTTCCAGCGCGGGTACTGCCCCCCATTCGCCTGAACATTCGCCCCGGCCACCGGCCACCACCCCCTCACCTGGACCTCCTTCTCCCGTAGTCTCGCGCTGCTGGATGCGCTCTCCGTCCCTACCGCTATCGGTCGCCATCGCAGCATCCGTCCTTGCCCGGTCCAGCAGGAAGCCATCCCCCCTCGTACCGTAAAGCGACTCCATCTTGAAGCGCGTCGACATCCTCTGTCGCTGCAACACCTAGCAGCCGCCGGCGCAACTCTGAACGTCGCCACTCGCCATCAGTGGCGCGCCAGGTTGAAGCTTTTTCTCTCATCGGTTGAAGCTTTTCCCATGCCGGTTGAAGCTTTTTTCGTAGATTGAAACTTTCCACCGTGTCGATTGAAGCTTGTTCTGCAAATGGTCGCAATTTTTTTCATCTTGCGGTGCCCGGTTGAAACTTAGTACATTTTCGATTGAAACTTTTTTCACCTAAGTTTGAAGCTTTTCTCTTAAGGGTTGTAGCTTTTTGAGTTTGATAGTGACTGGTTGAAGCATCCCGTGTTGATGGTTGAAGCCTTTTCTATATAGGCTTGAAGCTTTTTTGTCAATGGTTGCAACACACGTATCGGTGGACGGTGGTTGAAGCTTTTCAGTCAATGGTTGCAAACTTGCAATTCTTTTCGGCTTGCACGGTGCCGTGGTCGAAGCTTTCTCTATCTACGATTAAAGCTTTTCTGTCAAATGGCTGCAGCCTTTTCTTGCTGGACAATGCCGATTGAAGTTTTACCTATCTATGGTTGAAGCTTTTTTTAACAATTATTGAAGTTGTTTTAGGCGACGGTTGCAACACTTGCGCACACATGGGTCCGTCCATGGCATCTCATGTGGCTCGGCCCCGATCGACGTAGCATCCCCCCTTGTACCTCGTCGTTGGTCGAACCGCTGTTGGTCGGAGGCATCCGGTGCCCGGCCTTGTCCCGTGCGGCCATGGTGACAGGCACGTCCATGGTGACGAGGGGTCGGGCGGTGGTGTACGAGCTTGCTAGGCGGTGGCCGGTGGGTCGCAAAAGGCGCGTGGCAGTGCCTGTGCAAGGGACGCGTGGGGAGGGGAGGAGGGGGGAGGGGAGGGGGGCGATGGCAGTGCCTGCGTGAGGGGCACGCATGATCCACAGGGATTGGACGTACGCGACGCGACCGGCCAAAGTTTCGGCCGGCGTGCGTGAAACGTTTTCCTTATGTATAGTACGGGGCGGCATATGCATGCACGGTCGATGGATCCAACTCAACACCGACATCCCGTACACACACATATATGTACTGAACTATCGGGATCGTCAAATCTCATGGTATGTACTCCCTCCTCCTACGATCTTATCAAATCAAACGTCAAACGGAGTACGTGAGGGTACGGGTTTAGCGTACGCATGAACCCCGAGCCGACTAGGTTCGCCGGTCGCGTCGGCCACGCCGACGCCGTACGTCTCGCAAAGGTCACCACATGCCACCCACCCCACGTCGCCACGCCGCCGCCGCGCGCGCTCTCTACGCGTCAACCACGACCAGGAAGAGCCCGAGACGCCCCGCCCGGGCGCATGTGCCGGCCGGCGAGCGCGTGCATGTGCGCGCGCGAGCGAGCTCGCGAGGTCGATCGGGCAGGTCGCGCACCCCAGCCCCGTGGCCTCCGGGTGCCGCCGGCCGCGGGGGGTGATGCCCGACGGGAGGCAGCAGCCGCCGATCGGTGACACGGGCAAAGGGGACACGGCGAGCAGACATCATGTGCCAAATTTCCGGCGCCCTTTCCCGTTGAAGAATAGAAAGGTCACCGTGGGATCCAGACCGCCGTTTGTGCGCTCATCATCTGCCTGCCTGCCGTCGATTGCTCAATCATGGAGCTCGGGACGGAGGCTTGTCAATCTATAGGGGCTGCTGGGACGGGTGAGCTGTGAGGTGACACGTATGGAGCAGCGAATCCTTGTCAGCCCCGATAGGGAGTTCCTGTTGATGATGATGAGGATTGTTCGAGTCTCTGAATAGAAGTATTGGACAGGAGTAGGGTGTAGATGGGGCTCAGCACTCAGCAGTCAGGATAGGGCTTTGTGCTTGATGTCACCGTCGCGAAATTCACGGTAAAGTTGAAGAGAGATTCTTGCACGCTGGACGATGAAAGGAGGGCAGGAAGACAACGTATATGTCCATGTCACCGACGAAAGACACACAGTGAGCTACCCAATGAGATGGCAGGAGACACAAATATTTAAGAGGTGAGCTTATATAATTTAACAAATATTATATAGTACGAGTAGCCACACTTTAACATGGAAAATTTTCTAAGCACCTACAATGAGGAGCTTGCACTGCTAGATAAAATTAAGATGCTCACATCTTTAAAAGTACCAATGCACGCTTTCAGAAAAGCTTCAGAGCAGAGCTAGTCACTCGTTCAACTGTCAACTATTGCTACGGCTGATAAGAGATTCAGACCACCAGGCAGTAGATATACCATAAATAACATACGCATCAGGAAGATCATGTATTAAAATAACTTCCTAATTCCGCGAGAGTAATAACCCAAGATAGATATGTACTTGCGTGGCTACAGACCAACCGTCTATGTCAAGAACACAGCTACGAACTTGTAGTTAAACAAGACCTCTCTTTTTTTTTTACAAAAAACTTTCAATCTATTCATCTTCAATCATGATAGTACACGAACACTAGATGAGTCAGTTATACTCAGTTACAGGTGGGCATTCTCTGCAACTTTTTCCTTGCCCTTGCCCTCCTTGAGGCCAGGTACAGGGAAATCTTCCTCCGGCTGGCGGTGCCAACGATAATTGCAGGCCTCGATCCAGCGGGGGTGGAGCAAAAACTTCTTGTGTTTGACAGCCCAGCGGGCCTTCTCCGTTCCGGCATGCACGGCGACCACATGCGTAACGCTGGGATCCACCTCCGAGCAGCAAACGGCGCCCAGCTGCTCGGCCATCTTCCACATTATCTGATGCTGCGGCCGGCAATCGGACGGGAACACTCGACTGAAAACCAGTTTGCAGCCCTGCAGTACTTCCTGCCTCACCCTCTTGATTACCTATAAGGAGATGCGTAAGCACACGCAACAATATACTCCCTCCATATCAAAATAAGTGTCTCAAATTTGTACTAACTCTAGTACAGAGTTGTACTAAGCTTAAGACACTTATTTTGAGATGGAGGAAGTAGTTAGCAAACAAAAATCTACAACAACAAATGAGACCATGTCACAGACAGTCAAAACCTACCGGTCTTACGTCTCGAGAAGAAAGAGCAGTTTCAACACCCTACAGAAGAGATAGCGCAGAAGCATATGGTTAAACGCTTAAAGGGGTTTATGCACAGGGAGAAGACAGTGTAAAGGAACAGGATGATAAACTGTGATAAAACTGCAAGTAACCTACCAAGTCAAAGAAAATCGTGTGTATGCGCTTCAGGACATCCAAAATTGTAGCCAGAGCACCATCGCTCTCCCTTTCATCCTGCATCAACTCTGACAAAGATTGGCCGCTACGGCGACAGCTCGCAGCGAAATAATGATATCTCTCCATCAGAATCAGGTTTTCTTTATGCTTCTGCCAGACCTGAAAAAAATGTACCATTTAGGTTAGCTCCAGTCATGTAAATGAAATCGATGAGTAATCTTGTAAAACTGGCAACGAATGATCATACTGAAGTTTTCATGTGGAACCAACCAACTTAGCGATAAACTAAATGCATATCAAACATGTTCACCAAATGAAAACACTTACATACTCAGTATCATCAAGAACCACTGCAAGACTGTCAGCTCCAGGAACCACATCAAGACCTTTCTGGTGCTGTTGAGTGCAGTCAGAGTTAGAAATCACTTTTGAATCAAAATAGACATTGGCAGGGTCAAGAAGCTTTGCTATTTCGATTGCATAAGCCTTGACACCCATGGTGTAGATATACATCTCAAACATATTGCTTGCTTCTTCCAAAAATTTACGGACAAAGGGTCTCAACTTTGTAAGCATGTGCATCCCTTGTAAGGTGAACAAACTTATGTTTGGATCATCTGCATTTAGGGAACGTCAGTGGTTTACCGCAAGTATATACATTATTACTGGATAAGTAACAAAAGGTTTCAACAAGAATGAGTGCAAGTAAGTTGAGGTGGGAGAAAACAACTACATTGTATAAAATGGAAGTCTGACATACAGCGGAACTAAGTACTGCAAGACAGCTACTTTCGTCATATAAAAAGTGTTGATTTTATACTATCATTATCAGTCTACTCATTGACGTCAACAAGAACAATTGAAAGGTTGACCCATAGATAACAGCAATACGAAGTGGTGCAAACTGCATCGAACCCACTATTCTATGAAAATAAGCAATGACGAGGCACCAAAGATGACTATCTTCCTGGAAAATACAATCTAAACAGAGAGAATAACCATGAACAACGATATGACATTAACAATCTCTTTTTATCGTGTCACTCTATCTGATGGGTGATGGCACAAAATTGTTGGTTAAAGTTGTCAAGCCACTTTGATCACTGATTCGGACATAAAGTGTCAGTACATGTTACAAATTTGCAATGTAGTGAAACTGGTGAACAACAAATCTATCATTTCCTTTCCCCGAAGATTTTGAACAATTTCAAATATATTAGTGTAAAACTGAAATGAGATGATTTCACTCAAAGCAGAGTCACATCCATTTTGCAGAGGCAGTGCCTCCATGTTGACATTCATAAAATCTCACACCGTGTATAGAAACATCTAATAGTTCTCAAAATTTAATGCAAATAGATACAACTTACTTTTTGATGCAGCAGATTGAATTCCTAGGTCCATCTCAGCAGCAGAAATATCATGGAGTCTGGTTGAATTAATCAATGTATGATCCAAATCTAAAATAAGCACCAGTTTTCTTTCACGCAACAGATTCTTCACTTCAGATCCACGTAGCCTGTCCCTTTCTGAAGTACTTAGCCACAAACCCTGCATTTAAATAGTTGTTCAGAATCCAAGAAAACACTGAAGGTACTTTGCAAGGGCAAGGAGAAACGGTGGTATAATTATGAAAATCACAGAATATACTAGAATAACATTGGTTTCAAAATGGGTGATTATGCAATAAAGAAATACCATTATACCTCACATGTTTACAGAGAGAGTCGGAGGTTTATGTACATACCTCGGAGATGTAACCAAAAGGGACTCCTGTAAAATCTTCTTCGTCTTGGTTTTTCCCGCATGTAAAGCAAAGTCCACCAATAAATCCAGTATGTGGAGGACATGTCTTGATTTGAGCATCTTTAACTGAGCCTGCTACAACATGTGTTCAATAATTCCACATATCTTGCCATACCATGCACATTCAATACTCAAGATATAATAAACTGAGCCGAATCCAGAATGCAGTGGCAGTAATATTTCCTTTCATTTTTTTAACACATCATAAGCCATGGTAGGATGTATGGCAAGAAACATGTCAAACAGAAGGCTTAATGAAATACAGAAACGAATGTGACATCATATGTGCATTATACGGAGTGGCAAGATTTAGTTAGACAAGCAAGTCAAAGGCCGAGAGCCTGAGATCGCATGAGTACCCACGAGCCTACAGAACCCATTGACAATTATCATAACAAATACCCCTTATGGAATGGAGTCTGTACTTACAGTTGCATTCAGAAACTGAAGATCTCATATGAAAAATAGATTTAACACAACAATCTCTGTACATGAGCTACTAAAGTTCAATGGCTGCAAAACAGGACTAAAACAAGCATACCAATGGCATCTTCTCCAGACCTTGTTGCTGTTCCTTGATCTTGGTGCTGTTCCTCCACTCTACACCTTTTGTGACTGCACATTTAATGCAGTTGACAGTATCCAGATTCAGTCCTTCATCCACAAATACATACTGTTGCTACCTCAGTACATTGAACCACTTGATGCAGCAATTTTCAGGATGAATGAATTTTATATAAGTACCTACAATACTTCCTCACTTCAATCCTATCATGTCACATTTTCCTTCGAATTGCTTTCGCGAATGAATGACTGAACACAATTTAGATAGATATTTAACAAAATAAGACCGACTATTAATCGTAACTTCATCGATTGTACCTAGGCCTGTTGGGATGACGGTGGCAGAGCCAACATCATTTCCACTGAAAATGCAAAAGTGTCTGTTTTGTCATCTGAAGCTTCAGGTGGTGTTAAGGCACATCAGATTTACCATGTTTGGCCATAACTTCATCTTATAAAGCCATGTGCTAACGATGGGACAAAAGGCGAAATGGGCCCTTAACTACCACATGCTGGATGAATGGATTGGTTGTCAGATTATGTTGTTTAGATGTGCTGTTGTTCACAGTTTCACGGGAGCTGAATGAGCCCAAGCTGCCAGGCTGAACGATTTGCTATAAGGCGGGGGCGGAGGTACCTTCCCTGCCCTACGGCATCTAGTTCGACCGCCAAATCCTCCTCCTCCTCCTCCGCTTCGTCGTGGCTGGGTGACCCAGGGGGCTCGCCACGGGAGGCGGGGTCAGCAGAAGAGGCGAGCTCGAGCTCCGCGTCCAGGATGTCGGCGAAATCGTCGCCTTCGCTCAGGGAAGACAGGGACGGCGACGGTGACTCGGCGGCGACGCTCATGATCGAAGCTGCGATGTGAGGGCGACGGGGGTAGGGAGGGAGCAATTTGGGTGGGTGGGACTTGGAGAAGGAAGGAGGACTTGGAAATATGGGGTCGCGGCACAGGGCAAGGCGGCTGTCGTTGAACGTCGGTTAGGACTAGGCCCAGGTCCGTAAGCCTGGTTCAGGTTGGACGCCCGGAATTGCGGGCTTGCGGGAGAGCAAGTGGGTTTCATTCGCGAAGCCCAGTAGGTAAACGTTTCTTCCATTGTCTCAAAAAAAAAAGGACACTGTTTCTTCGATTCGTTGACTGTTTCGATTCGTTTGTTGTTCCGTTCAGAGAGAATCTGTTTCGTTGAACTGTTTCTGTTTTATTATTCTTTGATGTGTTATTTCGTTGAACTATTTCGATGAGAACTGTTTAGCGACTGAACTGTTCCGATGGGGAAAAAAAACCTGGTTTTCTCCTTGTTTCTTGAAAACAGATGCGTACTGGTATAAAAAAGGGGAAATCATTTCGATAATTAAAAAATGAATTTCAGTGAACTAAATTTTTAAAAGCGGTTCACTCTAATTTTGGTGAATTAAATTCGAATTACAACGAGGAGGACGGTGGAGATGACCTTGATCCGGATGGATTTGCTGCTGATCCAAAGAAGAATAGAGGAGAAAGCTTTAACACAAGGGAGGATGATCAGTTGTGTGATGCATGGTTGATCCATGACACTGAGCAAAAGGGCGCAACATTTTGGGCAAACATTCATATTTGGTTCCATGAGCACAAGCATTTTGAGTCCCTATGCCGACAAACTCATCCGCCAGCGTGGGGTAAAGTCACTGAACCATCGATGGTGCATCATCCAATAGGCCGTAAAAAAATGAAATATATGCTTTCAGAAAGCTGCAGAACAGAGCTTGTCACTCGTTCAACTGTCATCTATTGATATGGCTGATACGAGATTCAGACCAGCAGGCACTACAACATGTAGTACCATAAAGAACATACGCATCAGGGAGACCATATCTTAAAATGCTGCACTTCCTAGTCCGTGAGAGTAAGTAAGAATCTAAGATATACAGTATATAGTTGCGTCGCTACAGACCTACTCGGATAATCAGACCATATCTTAAAATGCTGCACTTCCTATTCCGTGAGAATAAGTAAGAATCTAAGATATACATGGAGTACTTTGTATGTCAGGAACACGCTTACGAAACTTCTTGTCAATCAAGACCTCTCGGATAATCAGCCATTTTTGAGGCTCAGTCAATCAGCTGCGTACATAAAATCTACACGACTCAGTTACTCAATTGCAGGTGGCATCTTCTGTAACTTTTTCCTTGCCCTTGTCCTCCTTGAGGCCAGGTACAGGGAAATCTTCCTCTGGCTGGCGGCGCCAGCGATAATTGCAGGCCTCGATCCAGCGGGGGTGGAGCAAAAACTTCTTGCTGACAGCAGCACAGCGGGCCTTCTCCGTCCCGGCATGCACGGCGACCACATGGGTAACGCTGGGATCCAGCTCCGAGCAGCAGACTGCGCCCAGCTGCTCGGCCATCTTCCACATTATCTGATCCTGCGGATTGCAATCCGACGGGAACACTCGACTGAAGACTAGCTTGCAGCCCTGGAGTACTTCCTGCCGCACCATCTTGATTACCTGTCACGGAGAAGATACGTAAGCCCAGGCAACAACATTGTGACCAAACAAAATCTACAACAGACAAATGAGACCTTGTCAAACCGACACAGTCAGAACCTACCTGTCTTACGTCTCGAGAGGAAAGAGCAGTTTCAACACCCTACAGAAGAGATGGCGCAGAAGCATATGGTTAAACGCTTACAGAGGTTTATGCACAGGGAGAAGACAGTGCAAGGCAACAGGATGATAAACTCTGATAAAACTGTAAGTAACCTACCGAGTCAAAGAAAATCGTGTGTATGCGCTTCAGGACATCCAGAATTGTAGCCAGAGCACCATCGCTCTCCCTTTCATCTTGCATCATCTCCGACAAAGATTGGTTGCTAAAACCAAACTGGCGACAGCTCGCAGCAAAATAATGATATCTCTCCATCAGAATCAGGTTTTCTTTATGCTTCTGCCAAACCTGAAAAAATTAGTACCATCGAGGTTAAACAGTCGTATAGATGATATCAATAATAAATCTTGTAAAACTGGCAATGAATGATTATACTGTGAAGTCTTCATGGGGAACCAACCAACGTAGCAATAAACTAAATGAATATCAAACATGTTCACCAAACAAAAACACTTACATATTCAGTGTCATCAAGAATGACTGCGACACTGTCAGCTCCGAGGACCACATCAAGACCTTTCTGGTGCCGCTGAGTGCAGTCAGAGTTAGAAATCACTTTTGAATCAAAATAGACATTGCCAGGGTCAAGAAGCTTTGCTATTTCGACTGCATAAGCCTTGTCACCCATGGTATAGATATACAGCTCAAACATACTGCTTGCTTCTTCCAAAAATTTACGGACAAAAGGTCTCAACTTTGTAAGCATATGCATTCCTTGTAATGTGAACAAGCTCCCGTCTGGATCATCTGCATTTAAGGAATGTCAGTGGTTTACCACAAGTATAGGTACAAATTACTGGATAAATAGATAACAAATGGTTTCAACAAGAGTGAAAGCAAATAAGTTGAGGTGCAGGAAAACAAATATATAAAATGGAAGTCTGACATATATTGGAAACCGCAAGTATAATTATAAATTATTACTGGATAACCAAATGTTTCAACAAGAATGAAAGCAAGTAAGCTGAGGTTGGAGAAAACAACTATACAAAATGGAAGTCTGATGTACACTTGGAACTAAGTATTGCAAGACAGCTACTTTCGTCATATAAAAAGTGTTGATTTTATTCTATCCTTATCAGTCTACTTTTTGACGTCAACAAAAACAATTGAGGTTGACCCATAGATAACAGTCATACTAAGTGGTGCAAACTGCATTGAACCCACTATTCTATCAAAATAAGCAATGATGAGGCACCAAAGATGACTATCTTCCTGGAAAATTTTAACCACTAAATCAAACTATAAGGATACAATCTAAACAGAGAAAGTCACTATGAACAACGCCACAAGATTAACTATTCATTTTTATTATGGTGTCACTCTATCTGATGGCACAAAATTGTTGGTTAAAGTTGTAATAATACTTCAAGGTAAACCTAAGATCATATCCTTTTTCTCAAGCAACTTTGACCACCGATTCAAACATAAAGTGTCCATACATGTTACAAATTTGCAATGTAGTGAAACTGGTGAACAAAATATCTGTAATTTCCTTTCCCTGAAGATTTTAAACAATTTCAAATATAATTACAGTGAAATGAGATGATTTCACTCATAGCAGAGTAGCATCTATTTTGCAGAGGCAGTGCCTCCATGTTCATATTCATAATCACACCATGTATAGAAACAGCTAAGAGTTCTCGAAATTTAATGCTAATAGATACGACTTACTTTTTGATGCAGCAGATTGAATTCCCAGGTCCATCTCAGCAGCAGAAATATCATGGAGTCTGGTTGAGTTAATCAGTGTATGATCCAGATCTAAAATAAGTACCAGTTTTCTTTCACGCAACAGATTCTTCACTTCAGATCCACGTAGCCTGTCCATTTCTGAAGTACCAAGCCTCAAACCCTGCAGTTAAATAGTTCTTCAAAATCCAAGAAAACACTGAAGGTACTTTGCAAGGATAAGTAGAAACAGTAATATATCTCTGAAAATATCAGAACACATTACAGTGACATTGGTTTAAAAAAACGACACTGGTTTCAAATAGTGGGTGATTATGATTTACACAAGGCAAATGCAACAAAGAAACGCCATTATACCTGTCATGTTTACAGAGAGTCGGAGGTTTATGTACCTTGTGGATGTAACCAAAAGCGACTCCTGGGACATCTTCGTCTTGGCCTTTCCCGCATCTAAAGCATAGTCCACCAAAATATCCAGGATGTGGAGGACATATCTTGATTTCAGCATCTTTAACTGAACCTGCTACAACATGTGTCAATAATTCCACATATCTTGCCATATCATGCACATTCAATGCTCAAGATATGATAAACTGAGCTGAATCCAGAATGCAGTAGAAGTAATATTTCCTTTCACTTTTTTAACAGCTCATAAGCCATGGTAGGATGTATGACAAGAAACTTGTCAAACAAAAGGTCCTAATGAAATACAGAAACGAATGTGAAATCATATGTGTATTATACGGAGTGGCAAGATTTAGTTAGACAAGCAAGTCAAAGGCTGAGAGCCTGAGATCGCAGAAGACCCCACGAGACAACAGAACCCACTGACAATTATCATAACATATACCCCTTATGAAATGGAGTCTGTAAACTTGCAATTGCATTCAGAAACTGAGGGTCTCATTCTCATATGAAACATAAATTTAAAACAACAATCTTAGTACAAGAGCTACTAAAGTTCAATGGCTGTAAAACAGGACTAACAAGCATACCAATGGCATCTTCTTCAGGCCTTGTTGCCGTTCCTTGATCTTGGTGATGTTCCTCCACTCTACGCCATTTGTTACTGCATATTTCATGCAGTTGACAGTAGTCAGATTCATAGTGCAAAATATGCAAAACAAATCATCATGAGTTCTTTGAAAACACATCATCAACCCATATTCTCATCCCTTGCCTCTCCCCTTCCCCTCAGTATTCAGTCCCTCATCGAGAATTACATAATATTGCTACCTCAGTACATTGAACTATTTGATGCGGCAATTTTCGGGATGAATGAATTTTATGCAACTACGTATACATGCTTGCTCACGAAAATCCTATCATGTCAAATTTTCCTTCAAATTGTTTTCGTGAATCAACGATTGAATAGAATTTAGATATATATTAAACACAATAAGATCAATTATTAACCATAACTTGGATCATTTGCCACGCTTTATTTGGGGACTTGATGATTTGCCCCACTTTAGTTAGGATTGGATCATTTGCCCCATTTTTCTTTTTTCCTTTAGATCATTTGCCCTAAGTCATGTATTAATGAATTATTAATTGTTATAATTCAGCAAATGGACGTGGAATGACCTTTATGCCCTCTGATAGTTTTGCTATTTCTCTGCCTAATCTTCTCTCTACCTGGATCGACGGAAGGAGTACCACTGTTCGTAAACTCATATATCTGCTGGGAGTAGAAGAGGGGCTAGGGGGACGACCTGCAACCACGTACGCAGCCCCGGGCACAAGCCCAATACGCCCACTCGCCGTGTACTCTCCGGCGAAACTACCTGCAGAGCTGACTCAAGTACTCAACCGATGCTTTTCTAGTTTTCTTGGAGGCTAACTCCTCACGTAGCTCGCGTACATATACAGTATGTAGATATACACGATCCGCCGGCAGCAGAAGTCACGAAACGCACACAGCATGGGGCATAATCTTATTTCTCTGGTCTGCTGTTTGATTATTGGGAGATTACAAAACTGATATAGGGGCATAAAGGACATTCCACGTCCATCTACTGAATTACAATAAGTAAGAATTCATTAAAACGGGTAATAGGGCAAATGATCAAAAGGTTAAGGAAAAATGGGGCAAATGATCTAATCTAAACTAAAACGGGGCAAATCAGCAAATCTCCAAATAAAGTGTGGCAAATCATCCAATCTCCCCTTCATGGATTGTACCAGAGCCAGCATCATTTCCCCTGAACAATACAATTTACAGAAGTGTTTGTTTAGTCATCTGAAGCTTCAGGTTGTGTGAAGTCACATCAGATTTACCAAGTTTAGTCATAACTTCATCCTAAAAACCCATATGCTAACGATGAGACAAGGCGAAAGGGGCCCTTAACTACCACATGCTGAATGGACGGCTTTCCACACGGGAGCAATCTTACTGGTCATCAGATTATGTTGATTAGATGTGCTGCTGTTCACAGTTTCAGGGGAGCTGAATGAGCCGAAGCTGCCAGGCTCAACGATTTGGTAGAAAGCGGGGGCGGAGTACCGAATGCGCGTACCTTCCCTGCCCCACGGCGTCTAGTTCGACCACCAAGTCCTCCTCCTCATCCTCCTCCTCCTCATCCTCCTCCTCCTCTTCGTCGTCGCTGGGTGACCCGGGGGGCTCGCCAGGGGAGGCGGAGTCAGCGGCAGAGGCGAGCTCTAGCTCCGCGTCCAGGATGTCAGCGAAATCGTCGTCTTCGCTGAGGGAAGACAGGGACGGCGACGGGGACTCGGCGGCGACGCTCATGATCGAAGCCGCGACGGTGAGGGCGACGGGGGAGGGGAGCAATTTGGGTGGGTTGGAAAGTCCAGAGAAGGAAGGAGGACTTGGGTGGGTCGGCACCTGCAAGGCCGCGGTACAGTTCTTTGGGCTTGCGGTTGAACGTAGGTTAGGCCTAGGCCCAGATCCGTGTAAGTCCGGTCCAGATATCTTTCTGGTTGCTGCTGCAGCGCCATTTGGGCTTACGAGACTCACCGAAATCACTAATTAAAGAGTACTCGTTATAAAGGGAAAAGAATTTTATGAGACCAGGTCTCACGCGAGACCCATCCTGATAAATGACACGTGGCATTTACAAATCACAAAGCATCTCTCACCCCCCACTTAAAATCAGGGGGGGAGAG
>NC_041380.1:446123273-446159927 GCF_002162155.2 Triticum dicoccoides | reverse complement strand
TAAATGCCACGTGTCATCTATCAGGATGGGTCTCACCTGCTAACCGTGAGACCTGGTCTCATATAATTTTTTTCCCAGGTCGCGACAAGTAGCGCACATGCAGCGCGCCACTTGTCGCAACCTGAGAGTTTTCTCTTTTTTCATAGATTCGTTTATTCAAAACGTTTTATCTCTTAAACCGTGCGTCCAAATCTCGAACCGTTTTCACCATTGGATTCCTCACGTCAAGATCTTCAAAACTAGATCCCATGTTGATAGGTTTTGAAGAACTTTTTTTTTCACGAAAAAAACGGATGAAAAAATCGGGCGAAAAAACCGAACCGGAAGCACGGTTTTTTTCCCATTCGAAAGAGGCACGCCCGTGCCTCTCGCGAAATCACAATCGTGCCTCTCGTGGAAGTAAAACCGTGACTCTCGTGGAAGGAAAAAAAATAGAAAACGCATTTTTTTCCGTTTTCGAGAGGCACGCCTGTGACTCTCGCGAAAGCACAACCGTGCCTCTCGCGGAAGCAAAACCGTGACTCTCGTGAAAGAAAAAAAACAAAAAACGCGTATTTTTCCCTTTCAGAGAGGCACGACCGTGATTTTCGCGTAAGCACAACCATGCCTCTCGTGGAAGCAAAACCGTGACTCTCACGAAAGAAAAAAAACAGAAAATGCGTTTTGTTTTTTCATTTCTGAGAAGCACGGCCGTGACACTCGCAAAAGCACAACCGTGCCTCTCACGGAAGAAAAACCGTGACTCTCGCAAAAGAAAAAAAACAGAAAACACGTTTTTTTGTCGTTTCCGAAAGGCACGGCCGTGACTCTCGATAAAGCACAACCGTGCCTCACAGAATAAAAACCGTGACTTTTGCGAAAGGGAAAAAAAAGAAAACGCGTTTTTTCGCGCAAAAATTTTTTTTCCTAAATTTTTTTTGATTGAAAAGTTAAGAAAGACCGGGGGAAAACCAAAACATCGAAAAAACCGGAAAAAAACCCGTTTAAAAAGCCGAAAACGTGTGTGGAAAAATAAAATAAAATCCGAAGGGAGCGTCCAGAACGCGACACGTGACGAATGGCTGAGAGCCCGCCAAGTGACGCTGATCGTTGCGAGGCTCCCGAAGGAGCGCTCGTAGCTAGTTGCTCCAGAGACTCACGCCAAATGCAAACATTACGGTGGTGCTCGGAGAACATAGACCTGAAAAGAGTACATGTTGCTACTGAATATCTGAGAGTCGTTCGGAAAATCAAAGCGCCAAAGAACCCCGGAGGACATTGTATTGTGTTTCACGAAAGGTAAACATTTGTGGCCGGACGACCGGCTAACAACTCAGCCGGTCGCGCGCGGCCCGTTGGATTGCCCTATCGCACGTTTCAAAACACGTCGATCAATTGGCTGCGCACCATGTGCCTGTGTGAGACCCAGCACCGCTCAGCGATCTTATCCCCTCCCATCGTCTTCAACGCTCGACCACATACGACTGTGGTCTTCCACCCTCCTCTCCCTCGCTGCCCCTTGCCTTTTGCAGCGACAAGCCGGCCGTCGCGCCATGAATCTAATCAACTGCTCGGGCATGGCCTCTTTCTCTCCTCACCTTTCCTCCACCCTTCCCCCACCTCTTCCCTCCCCTGCACCCGCGCCGCAGCATCAAGATGCTGCAGAGGGACGCCTGCAACGGGACGTGTGCTGCTTGCTGCGGCGATTGTGCAGCCCGGGAGAGACGCCCATGACGGGCTATTACTTTTCTGCTGCCACGCCGGTTGTAGCATTTCCACTAGCTGGTTCCATCTTTTTGATTGTTCTGTTTGAACCCACCAACCCTTTGTTTTCGCTGGAAATCGGCATCATCGTTTTGCTACGACCGGCGATGACTTTTGCTGGAACCGGTGTCTGCGGTTGCTGCAACAGGCAAGGCGATGTGCCCACGGTGCTGGAATTGCAGCGTGCTTAATGGCGACTTGGTTTTTGCTGGAACCAGCGTAAACTTTTGCTGGAACCAGCTAGTTACTTAGCTACAGTCAGACTGCTGGGATTTTTGCTACTATGCTTTTTTGTTGGAACCAGTGTCAATTTTTGCTGGAACCGGCTATTCCTTTGCTACAATCAGATATTTTTTGGATTTTTGCTGCTATGGTTGTTTGCTGGAACCAGTGTCAAAATTTGCTGGAACCGGCTTTATGTTGTGCTTCAACTGACCATAAGAGATTTTTTGTTCGCTGAGCTTTTTCACTGGAAGTTTGGAACACGAGGTGCTAGTAGATGACGACGGCGAGCGGGATCCGATGACTCGAGCGATGCTGCAGCATCCACGCGTTGGAACCGACCGACGTCAGAGCTGCATCTAAGGGATTTTTGTTGCAAAATCGACGGGATTTTGTTACCGGTGGCAACGGCAAGCATCGGCGGCGAGCGTCTACAGCAAGGCAGTGACCATCGACGATGAGGCAAGCAAGGGGAGGGGCGGATGGGGAGGTGGCTGCCAGAGACATCCGCCATTTTTTTTTTTTGCAAAGCGACAGTTAGGGGAAAGGATAAGAAGGGGGATCGGGCGGCTAGGAAACCACCAGATCGAATGGCTGGGGGCGGACCGGCCGAAAATTTGAGCCGGTCCGCCGGCGCCTATCATTGCCCTTCACGAAATCAAAGAGCAACACAATTTATTTAGTGCTTGTACTTTTAGCCATAAACAAACGTGGGTAGGCACAGCTAGCACATATGCTTACGTCTCTCGATATAACTAGGTGTGGTTTAATGCATCACCTACTCATTTATGTATCCCTATAAACATTGAACTTATGCAATAAAATGCGCTGTGATTAGAAAAAACAAATGAAGGGCAAAGATGTGTCCACCATTCTGATCGTTAATCTTCAGAATATTTGGCTAGAGATAAATGCTCGAGTCTTTGACAATAAATTTTCACTAGTTCAGAGGGTGGTCGACGTGGCGGTAGATGGGCATAGGTTGTCGATCAGAGCTAAGCGGCATCATGCAAACCACTATGAGCAGTAGGCATGTAGGATGACTTGTGTGGCGGTGTGGATGTCTATCTTGGGATGACACGAGCATGTTTCTTGTTATGCACAGGTCTTGTGTACGCAGCTCTTTTCTTTTTAACGAAAACAACAGGCAACAATTGTTGCTTAAAAAAACACGATATCCTTTCTGAAAAGATGACCAGGTTGATGTTTTGAAAAAAGAGGGAGCGCCTATACAATGCTTCCCGCGCCCCGGAGAGACTGTCGCTTACGTGATCTCAAGATGGTCTGCGACAAATTAGCTTTGATCGCTATCAATACCAATTCTACACCAACAACTAGCTTTGACTCCAATCTTACACAAGGCGATTTAATTTTTATTTTGGTCATTTTTATTAAAATGAGTTTTCTGAATTTTAAGAAACCTTTATTATGGAATAATAATATAATTATAAAAATTCATGACTTTGAATAGTGTTAATGAATTTGAAATAAAAAATAATGATTAAAAAAATCATGAACTCATAAAAGTTCATGAATTTGAAAAAAGTCTTGTGAGTTTGAAAACAGGTTTGTGAATTTTAAAAAAAGTAATGATTTTCAGAAATTCGTGATCTGAAAAGAATTCAAGAATTTTGAAACTTCACATAATTCAGAACAAATTCATATACTAAAAACATTCAGAATTTTCATGAATTCAAAATTATTAAAAATTCAAGAAAAGTTCATGAAATTTGGAAAGACAATGGTCAAATTAGAGAAAAAGTTCACGATTTTTAAAAAAGTTCAAATTTTGAAGAGATCCGAAAACTGAAAAATGTTCACGATTTGAAAAATAAAATAAAAAACGAAAAGGCTTATAATTTTGAAAAAAATCACGAAAAAAGCCCACTCATTTGTAAAAAATGGCAAAAAAAGAAAATACAAACAAGAAAAGATGAAAATAAAAAATGAAGCAAAAAGTAAAAATAAAAACCATGTATATGGTATTTAAAACATATACATTATAAAATATAATTGACATTTTTTATAATACACTATAAAGTATTTGTATAATTCAAAAAATGTACATTAAATTTTAAGAAATATCCATGCATTTTGAAAATATGTTCGTTTTAAAAATATTTATACAATCTAGAAAATAAACGTTCCATACCATTCAGGAAAATATTTCAACATGTATTTCCAAAATGTTCGACACATATTCCAAACAAATATTTACGAACCTGAATTTATAAAAAATATTAATAACGTATTTGAAAAATGTAAATGTGTATGAAATGCTTTATATTTATGCCAAAATTGTACAATGTGTATGAAAGAATTGACATCAAAACATATGTGAAAAAATGCTAATCATTTATTTGAAAAATATTGAAATGTATACAAAAAATATACGATGTTTACGAAATACAGATATGTGATGAAAACATAAAATAATTAAAAAACACTGAAGACCAAGAAAGAAACAAAGAAAACAAATGAAAAAAAGAAAATCCATAGAAGACCAGAAAACACCGCTGCAAACAGTGAAAAACAATAAAGAAACCGCAGAGAGAAAAAACTCAGACTCCACAACTACAGTAATAGTAATGGGCCTGCCCAGTAGCGCGCAGCTGAAGGCGAGACAATGCTCCATCTTGAAACGGATGATACATGGAGCCACTAGTTAACGAGCGCTTCTTCAGGAGCCTCGCAACGATCAATGTTATTTGGCGCGCTCTTAACCATTCATCACGTGCCGCGTTTTGGGCGTTCTCTCCGGATTTTGTTTTTTTATATTTTTTCGCATGGGTTTTCGGCTATTTATATAGGTTTTTTTCTGGTTTTTTCGTTGTTTTGGTTTATCACCCGTCTTCCTTAGCTTTTCGATCAAAAAAATATTTTTTGCGCGAAAAACGTGTTTTTTTCTTTCGCGAGAGTCAGGGCCGTGCCTCTCGGAAACGAAAAACACGTCTTCTGCTTTTTTCCTTTCGCGAGAGTCAAGATTTTGTTTCCGTGAGAGGCACGGTTGTGCTTTCGCGAGAATCAAGGCCGTGCCTTTCAGAAACGAAAAAAAAACATGTTTTCTTTTTTTTTTCTTTCGCGAAAGTCACGTTTTTGCTTCCAAGAGAGGCACGATTGTGCTTTCGCGAGAGTCACGGCCGTACCACTCGAAAACGAAAAAAACGTGTTTTTTGTCTTTTTTCTTTCGCAAGAGTCACGGTTTTGTTTTCGCAAGAGCCACGGGTGTGCTTTCGCGAGAGTCACGGCCGTGCCTTCTCGGAAATAAAAAAAAATGTGTTTTCTCTTCTTTTTTTCCTTTCGTGAGAGTTACGATTTTGCTTTCGCGAGAGGCACGGTTGTGATTTCGTGAGAGACACGGACGTGCCTCTTTCGGAAATGAAAAAAACTAGTGCTCCCGGTTCAGTTTTTTCGTCCGTTTTTTTCGTGGAAAAAAAGTTCGTCAAAACATATCAACATAGGATCTAGTTTTGAAAATCTCGACGCGAGAAATGCAACGGTGAAAGCGGTTTAAGATTTAAACGCACGGGTTAAGAGATAAAACGTTTTGAATAAGCAGATCTACGAAAAAAAGGAAAAACTCCTAGATCTATACCACTATTAAACAATCAAGCAAGAACTTTTTTAAGCACACCCCATAAAACGTATACAGATCCAATACCACCGCACGATTAGGCCCACTAAAATCAATCTAACGGTTAGACTTAACCTAAACTATTTTCTGTGTGCACTTAGCAATTTACATTGACTGACCGTACTCCACCGTGAAGGAAAATATGAAACTCCACGCCTGAGCAATTAGGAAACTAATAATCACGGGTGCATCCTATTCTAGGAAACTAAATCAGAGTGCATTCATCCTATTAGGAAACTAATCTCAGACAAATCCATCCTATTAAAAAACTTATCTCGGACGCATCCATTCTATTAGGAAGCTAATCGCGAGCCGCTTGCCGCCATCATACACGCTAGCCACGATGGGGGAAGCGCGAGGAGCTTCGTCTTCCTTCGGGAACACACGTGCCATCGCCACCATCGTCTTCTGCCTGGAGGCCATACGCTCTTCTGCCGCTACTGCGACGACTCCATCCACGTCCAGGGCATGCTCTCCGGCAACCATCGGCATCCGTGTTGACTTCAGCTCCGTTCGCAGCACCCACACCGACAAAGTGTCTGTTCAGTGGATGCACGTGCATTACATATTAAATAAGAATCGTGGGGCTTCAAGCAATCTAGAATTATAGATTTAAAATTATCTTAGGTTGCCGATTGCTGTACTGAAAATGTGTAATTATATATGGCACGTACATAAGAATGCAACAATCTTGTCTTACAAACTAGGATCAAGAGGGGTACTGAAGAAGTCAAGATGCAGAGTCTATTTCCCATGATTACTTCTCATATTCATGTCGGCTTCCTTGGGCTTTACTTCGTACCACCATATGCATTAAACTTTATCATAATTGCATAGCAATCCAGTAAATTATGTAAGATTCAGTAGGAGGCAAGATATTGAAGATGTACTACTATTTCAGTTCCATGATTCTATAAATCTAAAACGGGTCACATGACTCCGTAACTGTTGTTAGAGAATATCTCTCGCTGTTCTGTAAAGGTATGCAATCTCTACTGTGTTCCAATAAAGAAAATTTTACCATACAGAAGGATCCAATGAAGAAACTAATCCGGCTGAGTTTTAATAAATAGATCCTTCAAAGGATTTGTCCTAATACAGCTGCCGTATATTGGTACAGAGAAATCATATAAACTGTACTCAGTCGGATTTATTTTGTTTCATGACAGACAAACCAAATACCTTTCGCTATTTTGGCACATATATTTGTTCTTATATACTTGTGCAGTTTCGAATGATCCAACATATCTGCAGTCATCAAACTTGAAGACATGCTGTTTAAGAACGCCTCTCTTTCTTAAACAGACCCTTATTTGCACCGCCTCTCTTTCTCTGTCTGCGCGCCTCTTTCCTCCAATAATAATAATGAACAACGTTTTCTGGATCAGGTATTACACTGTTACAAATGTATGCTGAAGCTACTCCTTACGACAAGGAAAAAGAGGATGAATGCTTTCTATCTTCACCAGTTTTGTAGCATGTTCCAAATTATTGGCTCTTTCTTATTTGAGGATTCATCATTTTATTGTAATTTAGAAGCTGACCTGAAAGCTTGATAAGGTTAAGCTTGACAAATACTCTAGAATACTCTTCCTTCCATCTTTATTTTTCTTCATAATCATTTCAGTTTCTATACGTACAAAGCGTCTTACATCATTATAAGTTAGTATGGTTGCCAACACATAAACACATACAAAACCGGATAAATATTTTCTATCATGATAATTATTGGATTTGTTTTAGCCCTTTTACATTTCAATTAGTTCTTGTAAATCATCTTTATTTCATATAGAAGTCGTTGTAGTCACATATCATCTTCTATTTCCTATTATCCATAGTAGGTAGCTAGCTATATAATTTTGGCAATCCACACAACCAAAAAATATATATAATTTAATCCAAATTAGCACAAATATATATTTTGCTATGCAGATTAGTAGAATAAAATAAGATTCGAGAATTAAGCATCTTGAACAATATAATTGCACCGTAAGGCAGTTTATACTTTTTTTTCCTGGCTACACTCGAAGAGAAGACTATATTTTTAAAAACAATTGCTGATTAATAAATAATTGCTGATTTTATTTAAATGAGAATATTTTCCTGCTATTACTATATGCAGCAACATAACCACTATTGTGTCTCGCTTTCGAAAATACAATTTGAGCGACATCAAACATTGTGTATCCATTTGATTTGTATTTTTAAAAACATTTATTTTTTTATATTATGTGAATTCACCCGTTTTACGTTCGAGACGTGCGTTGCACGTGCATGCTTACTAGTTGCGACAAGTGGCACGCTGCATGTGCGTCACTTGTCACAACCTGGAAAGTTAGAGTGATATTTGCAATGAGTACTCCTCAATTAATGATTTTGATGATACATAACTCTGGCGGTCGAGATGGACGATCAACTTTGTTACACTTGTGGGCTTGCGCCCCCGACAATTCACATTGTTGTTTTGGTCTAGGCTAATACTCCTACACGGATCATCAAAACGAACACACCGATATCCGTAGACAAGTTTGGGCGTGTTAGTGGATTGGGATAGGTGAGCCGGCCATTTAACAAACGTCCGCCCTTGGTCCAACCTTCTCCATTTGATATGCATATCTAGATCAATGCCAATTTAAACACATGTTTTTAATAGTTGCAAACATATGTAATCACAATCAAAAAGCACCTGATGTTCAATAAGCTTTTACGTCTAACCGATCCTAAAAGTTGCCGGTCCGATTGTCCGTGACAAAAACGCCCTTCTCTGGCTTTAGTTCAAATATCGACAACAACCTCACTCTTTGCACACTCTAACATTTCTAACCGATCACTTAAAAAATAGAGTAAACGTCGGAGTAAACCTTAGTGGAGTATATTTACTCCACTAAGTTTTAGTCACACCTAGCTGATTCTCTATATACAACGGAGTAAAACTTTATTCTTGGTTTATGCATTTCGTCAAACACTTGTCAAGCACAATCGCCATCACAAACATTCTCCATAAAGCAATAGAAATCGAACCCTCTCTGGAATTGACCAAGCAAATGTAACATCTCAAATTTTCAATTTGGAATGTTATACATTAGATCATCATTGCATATCATATTTTATTTTGCATTTTGGTTGATCCTAGAAATCCTAAGCAATTCAAGGACCCACGGAGAGAGTTGGGGGTTTTGTTATTTTCATATTTGAGTTTTCTCAAATTTTGAGAATAAGATCATTTGATTTTATTTATTTTATCATCAATTTTTTCTATTACAAAAATATGAGAGAGGGAATAAAATGACTTTACCAAGATAAAGAAATATTGAGGATCAAATAATAAAATCAAATAAGATTTTATTTCGGAGTTTTTCGGTGTTTTATTTGAATTTAGGAAAAATGTGCGTTTTTAAAAATTGCATTTAGGTCCCAAATAAATGTTCACCTTGTGCGGCTTGATTTTAGAAGCCCGTGAAAATTTATTTCGGAATTTTTGGAGTCCGTTTAGTATTTTCTTTTATTTTTCTTCTGCGCATAATTATTTTTTTAAAAAAAACCGAGCCGACGTAGGGGCCGTGTCCGACTAAGACTCCCGGCCCGTTAGGCTTTATAAGCCAGCCCACCCCGGCCGAACCCTAGCCCCAGCCCCGCCGCTAGCCGCCGCCGCCGCCGCGCCTCGCCACCCGCACCGCCGCCGCCCCGCCGCCGTCGCAGCCCCGCCGCCGCCGCCCCGCCGCCGCCGCCCCGCCGCGCCGGCCGCCGCCGCCGCCGCATGCTCGCCGAGGTTCGCCGCCGCCTCGAAATCCGTGCCCGTTTTTTTAGAAAACCGATCGGTTTTTCGTCGTTTTTTTCTAGTTTCGGTTTTTTAAATAGATCGGTTTTTCCGGTTTATTTAAATAGTGAGCATTGGTCCATTCGATCGTTCTAGCGAACGTTCGTCGTTTTTCTTTTTTTCGGATTAAATCCGCGATTTTTCTGATCGTGATTCCTGATCCGATTTTCGTTTTAGTTTAACTTTTCGCTCGTTTATCGGAATCAGCCGATTCAAGCGCCTGGAATTTCGTCTCGAAACCCTCTATCCGTTTAACCAACTTAAACAAAATTTTGCTACTGTAAAATTTGTGCTAGATTCAGATTAGTAGAACGAAGTTGTTTTTCTTTCGCCGTTTGACTTTCGTTGCTTCGTTCGATTTGATTCTTTTTGCCAAACGGAGTTCTTAAGTTGAACCTTCTGGTTAGATCTCGTATTTGCGTTTTACCCGTGCATTAGATGAGTACTTATTGTATGCTTGTTTGTTTGTTTGCGATAGAATACCCGGAGTGCGCCGCGTGTTACTTCGAATCTCTAGGTTTCGCGGATCATCAGCAAGGCAAGTAACACTTTGATCACATTTTTCCTACTACCCAGTTTTATTGCATTAAATCAATCCTCACACATTGCATGATTAGGATCTAATTAAATTGTGGGATGGGAAGTAGTTGAGGTAGTACCTATTACCTGTTTATTATCAAACCTTTGGGAGTTACTTCTACGTTTGCTTATTATGCCATGCTATGCTAGTAGACGTGGATTGGGTGAGTGATATCCATGACAGATGTGAGTTTGTTAATTAATGGTTTATCTAAGGTGGCAACTTAAACACACATCTAGGTGGATTGAGGCACCTGGGTATTCCAGGACTTGCTTGTTTTCTTTTGGACCGCCACCCAGGCTCAAAGGGACCATGAGACTATTCATACTAGAAACTTCCGTGTGCAGCCACAAGCTATTATGGGCTCTAGTATAGTTGACTAAGTCGTGCGAACTCTTACAGTGGTAGACTAGCAGATGTAGGAGATGTAGGTGGTACGGTCTACCCGATCGTAAGGTGCTAGCGCTTCTGAAAGACTATGTCTCGGTCATCCGTCTTCTCAAACACCACGTAGTGTGAGAAACCAAACGGAGGCGATCGAGTCTTGTCGGGAAAAGTACGCAAACCTCTGCAGAGTGTAATAAACTAATCATGATTAGCCGTGTCCCCGGTTATGGACATCTTGAGTATCTAGTACCTGGATTATCATATGAATCTCAACATGTTACTCTAAATTAATTTTGTTGGGTTTTGTTTAATGATGATGCTTAATTGGGATTGAGAATGCTGTGAACCATTCTCAATGTTTAACAACTACCATGATAGATAAATAAATTTTATTCCTTTGAAGTAGGGAAAAATTGGCTTTACGCAAAACTGTAACCATAGAGCTTTCCACCAGCCAAATATGCATATAGTATAGCTGTTTCATTCCATTACTCTCTATGTGTTACCTTGCCAGCATATTCCATGTGCTGACCCGTTTTTGGGCTGCAACATTAATATTGCAGACTTTTCAGACGATGATTAAGGAGTTTTTAGGTCGTGGTTCTATACTCAGTGATGCCGTTGGAGTTGATGGACTCACTTATCTTCCAAGCCTTCCGCTGTTATCATTATTAGATGGCCTTAAAGCCATATTTATTGTAATAAGTTCTCTATGAGACACTCGATGTAATAAGTGTGTGATTGCTACTCTGCTATAAATCCTCCGAGTACTATGTGGTGTCAGCATTACTGATCCAGGGATGACACCGGAGCACAGAGATCAGACTGTTTGAGGCCTGGTCGCTACAACAAATCTGAAGCTCACCAGCTCTTGGATGCCGCGACGACGGCTGACATGCCATGGGAGTGACCGACGTGCGCGTGATGAGACAGGGTGGCCTCCACGTCGTCGGCCCCGACGACAGCCACAACCTTCTTGGCGTGCGTGGCGCGATGGGAGTACCCCGTGGGAATGGTGCCGACGACGAGCGTGACGATGGTGTCAATGACGAGCATGGCGATGGTAGCGAGCATGGCGACGAGGCCGGCGAACAGGAACTTCTGCCACGGCCCGTCGACCCCCGCCGCGAAGGCCTTGACGGAAAAGAACATGTCCGTGTCCGGGCTCAGCGGCAGGAACCTCTGTCGCAGCGACGGGATGGCGCGGCCCACCGCGCTGGCCACAAGGATGCATAAGACGACGAAGACTGTCGGCCGTAGCCCTTGTGAGCTCGTGCGCGAGCTCCTCGCCTTACATGGGATGCGGCAATGGGCGGCGGCAGGCAGGTGTGCCGGGGAGGGGGCCAACGGCGGGCAGGGGTGCTGGGGAGGAGGGGGTAGAGGTGGGCATGGGCGAGGTGGGGAGGGGGGCTGACGGCGGGTGAGGGTTCGAGGAGGGGGGCCGGCGGTGGGCGGAGGTGCCAGGGAGGAGGTGGGCGTGGGTAAGAGAGCACCAGAAATTTTACTCCAGCGCCAATCGACTGAGTATATTGATGGAAATGGTTAGGGCCGGAGTATAACTTTTACTTCATTCTGCAGATTGAGGATTGGTTAGGTGCACGTTAGAGGAGTAAAACTAATTTTTTACTTATCTAAGAGAAACTCCAACGGGCCGACCCAAACGGACGACGCTTTTGTCCGCTTTTTGTCCGTTTGGGTCGGCCCGGCGAACACAAACGCCCGACGCTGTGTTTGGGTCGGTGCGAGTGCCCAACGCTGGCCCGACCCATTTCATTGGCGCGTCAAAAAAAGTATTGTAAGCATTTTGAAAATAAATACATGCATTTAATTAAACATAAAAGCCGGTCGCGAAGGCCGGCGAAAGTCCACATTACATTAATTAAAATACTAAAAACTAGGCGACGCGCTGCCCTAGGCGTCCTCGGCGGCGGCGGCGTCTGCGTCGGGACCGGTGAGGTCGATCAACGTCGGCGCAGGGCCGGCCCAGGGGAACGCCGTGTTCCAGACGGCGGTGATGTCGGGCTTTGCCGCCGCTGCCTGCGCCGCCGCTGCCTGGGCCTGGCGCGCCTCCTCTTCAGCCTCGCGCTCGAGCATCTGCAGGCGCTGGCCCTCCTGGCGGTCCTCGGCAAGCCGAACGCGGCGCCAGTGGTCGAGGTAGGCCGCCTCCTGCTTCTCCGTCGCCCCGAGCCAGATCGGCGGAGCGCTGATCCACTCGCGGACTACTCCGGTCCAGGAGTAGCGCTCGATGTAGGCCGGCTCCTCCGGCTCGGCTTTGGGCGGGAACGGCGGGGCCACCGGCGGCACGACGCAGTCGCCCGCCGCGGAGAGGGCCATGGCCTCCGCCATGGCAGCCTCGAAAGCCGCCTCGTCCGCCTCCCTCCATCGCTCCTCCTCCTCGCTCTCCTTGATGGCTGCCTGGTAGGCGGCCTCGGCCTCCTGATCCTCGTCGCGGACGACGAGCGCGGGCGGCGGCAGGCTGTTGTCGACGCCGCGGACGCCGCGTCGCCTCGCCTCCTCGTGCTCGATGGCGAACCATCGAGCCCAGTTGAGCGAGTCGACGGCGAAGCGCGGGTCGGCGCGCTGCTCCTCGCTCAGCAACGCCCGCCGGCGCCGCACCTCCTCCGCATGGGCCCTGGCCGTCCGCGGCGCCGCCGGCACTGGGATCCTCTCCGGATCCAAATGCCAGTCGTGCGGCAGCGTCACGTCCGGGTACGGCAGAGGCACGGGGTGGTGCCAGTGCCAGTCGGCCTGGTGCACCGGCACGCTGATGCGCTGCCTCTGCCGGGGAGCGCGCGCCGACGCGGGAAGGGCGGGGAGGGAGGGGAAATGGCGGGCTGGGGCTTTGCCCTTGCGGCTGCTGCCGACGCCGGAGAAGAAACCCATGCTGGCGGTGGCTAGGGTTGTCGCCGACGTGGGGGCAGGGATGGCCAGATGGGGACGGGGGGCGAGTGGTAGTGGATGAGGACGGCCCCGCCGCACGCCCGGCTTAAAAAAGGACGACCGCCGTCGCTGACGCGTGGGCCCAAGGTGGACGGTTGTCATAAATTATGTTGACCGTAGTGGTTGGACAGCCACCTGATGAGGACGCGGCGGATGGCGAGGAGACGCACGGCGCGTCTGCTTCGCGTCCGCGCCGACGCATTCCAGGCGCAATTTTGGGCCGGAAATGGATCGGCACGGACGCCAGGCGGATACGATTTGAGTTTGGATCGGCGCCTTGGACCGCCACTTTTGTCCACGCCGACCC
Source organism: Triticum dicoccoides (assembly GCF_002162155.2). Lineage (NCBI taxonomy): Eukaryota > Viridiplantae > Streptophyta > Magnoliopsida > Poales > Poaceae > Triticum > Triticum dicoccoides. The sequence continues at coordinate 446,146,297 of NC_041380.1, read as the reverse complement.
AAACAGACGCGGGCGAACGAAATGGATCGCCACATTAAAGTGCTCTAACGCCGGATAGAGGACCGGTTAGAAATGCCCCTGAAACGAACACACCAACCAACGGAGATGCCTAGCCAGCCAGTCGCACCGGCCTGTGTGAACCAAGCGGATAAACTCCATCATGCCCCGCCGACCTGAGCAGAGCAAAGCACGCTCCCCCGACATGAGATCGCCCATGGATGCCCCGATCCACCACCACCGTAGCAAAGGTACAAGAAAGTGCAGAGGTTTGATGGCATGGAGTGCAGAGATGAGCTGGGTCGCGCGTAGAATGTCAAACGACACGACACGACATGCAATAGCAACCTTGCCGCGGAATGGTGGCCGAAACCGGTACGGCCGGCCCGAGCACGAGTGCTTTGCCTCCTCTCATCGCACAAAGTTGCTAATTAAGTTGACCTGAGAAACACAGCTCGTTGGACCTTTTGACAGTCCTGCTCTTTGGAGTACTCCTGGTATTCCCAAGTCCAAAAACCCTAATCATATATTTTTTTTCAAAAGACAAGGTAAAAAAGACACAATGTATATCAATCATGTTGCAAATTAAAAACACGAATATAAAAAAAGACAAATCCATCTGTGAATAGTTGCTAATTCAGTTGTAAATCTGGAAGATTTGTTTTGCAGGAAGTAAATTCAGTGATTGACGAAATTACCGTTGGATTTGTCTTTTTTGTTTCCCGGGCTATATGTTGAATTTGAAGTCGATACTTTTTGACATGATAGAAGCATGTAATATTGGTATTGTGTTTTTTTAATAATCTATAATAACCTTAAGATGAGCCAAAATGCATTGATGCGCCGGAAGAAATAGGTGTATTGGATATAGTCCAGGTTTTTTAAGCAATGAACATAACTTTATTCATCAAATACCACAGTTTGTGAGATACAACGAGGGTCGTGAGGTTGAGTAAGCCACAAATGGCGCCCCTGAGATAAATTAAGGATATAGTCCAGGTTGATGGTAGAGGTATGAGGTTGATCCACGCATGGTCCAGGTTTTGTCGCACGTTTGCCATGTCAGCAGGGTTCAAAGGCCTCAACTGATGGTTAGCTAGCAGTGGGAGATCTTGCACACTTGGTCACAATTCAAGATTCAATGGCCTCAAGCGCTGGTTAGCACTCAGCGCTAGTGGCCACAATAATGGAAGATTCTCATTTGGTTCCGGAAAACGTCACCATACAACATCTCGCTTGTCTCCTGCACAATTTTTAGCCACTTCAAATGAAAGGGACACAGATGCAAATGCTTATACTGCATAATAGAATATTAGAAAAAAATTTGCTACAGTTGCATAATACTTCTTTAAGAATAGGGCAACTTTGCCTATATAAATATGGTAGGTATAATGAAAAAAAAATACTCCCTTCATTCAAAAATATAAGATGTTTTGGACATTTTAATATGATCTATGTCCAAACTGAAATGAGTAAACAAACACATTAAAATATGTCTATAGGGTAACGTTATTCTAAGCGTGAGTGTAGAATAGCTTATTCTACACCTCCTAGTAGCGCTATGTACAAAATCTAGTAAAACGGTGTACAAAATGTAGTAATTCGGAAAAGATTTTTTTATCATCTATGTTTGTCATTTACTATATTTTCATGAAAATTACTATATTTTACATAGTGTGTTACTATATTTTGTATATACCGTTACGGGGGTGTGGAATAAGTTATTCTACACTCACGCTTAGTTTAGCGTTACTATATACCATTTCGGACACCTAGGTGCCTGGGCACCTTACCTACAAATCGTTGAATTACGCTGAGATATGTGCACTTGTACTAGTACTAGAGCGTTTCATTAGGAAAGAATTATTTGCTAATTATTGCTTGATATGAGACACTTAATGCCCACATTAGAATGGAAACCGAGGATGAATAATTAATGGTCATATGCATGGCATTTTTTTTACGGGAATATGCATGGCATTGGTACGTGGACTTTTCTACAGAGAACAAGAATTCGTATTGTATTGATGTTTTATACTTTTTTGGAGAAACGTATGTCACATGACACCATATTCATGTTATATGTTTGGAGAAAATAGTTTGTCCGTAAAATATCTTTGGTACATATACATACCCAAAAAAAAGTATATCATTATTAGGTATGTCCCCATTAAAACTATATTATTTTTGGATATGTCTTCAAGGCATATACATGTACTAAATAATGAGTTTGTGTGTACAATATCTTAGGTATATATACATACCCTATATATTAGGTATATGTAAATTATACAATTTTGGGGTATATCTCGAGCATCAGTTACAGGTATGTCTCAACAGAATATATGTGTAATAAAAAATAGTGTTCGCGTATGTAGCGTCCAAAGTATATCAATTTTGTTTATATCTACAAAGCATGCGTATAATGAAAATGGGTATGCCGGCATTATGTCTTAGGTTAACATAGACATGAGAAAAAAAATTATGTGTGGGTATTGGCACGAAATGTGCATTCCTAAAGCTAAAAAGAATCATGTGTGAGTATTTGTGCGCATGAAACAAATCATCTGTGGGTATCAGCATGCATCATATTTTCCTAAAGGTAAAATAATAATTTGGGTCACATTATATTATATGGTCATCTTAATTTGTATAGAAATATTAGGCGTTAAAAAGTGTGACCTGGCCGTATATTATTTTGTCGTATCTGATACCTAAAAAATCAGAGCGTACATACATACCCTTTTTGTTTGGAAAGAAATCATTGCTAGGAAACAATAGTATATTTGTTTTCTGGAAAGCAATCAATGAGGGCTGATGGTTGTAGTGCATGCAAATAAATTTGAAAAGTCATTTTGTTGTGTATTATATATCATGCACTATAAATGTGAGTTGCCATATATATATATATATATATATATATATATATATATATATATATATATATATATGATTCACAAAAATGATAGAACATCTTATATTTGTGAACGGAGGGAAAAGAATTGATGCCGAATGGAGGGAATATTTGATAGATTTAATGTTCACTCCGTCCAAATGTTTTCCTTTTAGCTTTTACCATGTAGAGGTTTGTACGAGAGGTATTGCTTTTGTTTCGTGTGAATATGTACAAGAGATATAGTTAGACAATTTTATCAAAGAAACGTCCATGGTTGAAATTTAAGGAATGTTTGCGTATATATTTTATTTTATGTATTTAAAACATGCTTATGTGAATTCACATAAGTACACATTAGAATGGTATAAAAATAATTTGCTTGAATTTAATATGGAATAAATAAATAAATACTGATTAACATAAGTATTTCATGTACTTAGGTAATTTTGTATATAATATGGTATACATTTATTTCTACAAAAGACATTTTTATTTGAAAGTAGGAAATAGTTGTAACGCCCACGATGCGGCTATTGTTGGGGAACGTAGCAGAATTTTAAAATTTTCTATGCATCACCAAGATCAATCTATGGAGTCATCTAGCAACGAGGAAGAGGGGAGTTCATCTACATACCCTTGTAGATCGCGCGCGAAAGCGTTCAAGAGAACGGGGTTGATGGAGTCGTACTCGTCGTGATCCAAATCACCGATGACCTAGCGCCGAACGGACGGCACCTCCGCGTTCAACACACGTACGGTTGGGAAGACGTCTCCTCCAACTTGATCCAGCAAGGGGAAAGGAGAGGTTGATGAAGATTCAGCAGCACGACGGCGTGGTGGTGGAAGCAACGGTGATCTCGGCAAGGCTTCGCCAAGCTCAGGGAGAGGGAGGAGTGTCACGGGAGGGAGAGGGAGGCGCCAGGGGCTAGGGTGCGGCTGCCCTCCCTCCCCCCCCCCACTATATATAGGACCCCTAGGGGGGCGCCGGCCCTAGGAGATGCAATCTCCAAGGGGGACGGCGGCCAAGGGGGGTGGAGTGCCCCCCAAGCCAAGCGGGGCGCCCCCACCCCTAGGGTTTCCAACCCTAGGCGCAGGGGAGGCCCATGGGAGGGCGCACCAGCCCACTAGGGGCTGGTTCCCCTCCCACTTCAACCCATGGGGCCCTCTGGGATAGGTGGCCCCACCCGGTGGACCCCCGGGACCCTTCCGGTGGTCCCGGTACAATACCGATTACCCCCGAAACTTTCTCGATGGCCGAAACTCAACTTCCTATATATAAATCTTCACCTCCGGACCATTCCGGAACTCCTCGTGACGTTCGGGGTCTCATCCAGGACTCCGAACAACTTTCGGGTTACCGTATACTAATATCTCAATAACCCTAGCGTCATCGAACCTTAAGTATGTAGACCCTACGGGTTCGGATGACACGCAGACATGACCGAGACGACTCTCCGGTCAATAACCAACAGCGGGATCTGGATACCCATGTTGGCTCCCACATGCTCCTCGATGATCTCATCGGATGAAACACGATGTCGAGGATTCGATCAATCCCGTATACAATTCCCTTTGTCAATCGGTACGTTGCTTGCCCGATACTCGATCGTCGGTATCCCAATACCTCGTTCAATCTTGTTACCGGCAAGTCACTTTACTCGTACCGTAATGCATGATCCCGTGATCAACCACTTGGTCACATTGAGCTCATTATGATGACGCATTACCGAGTGGGCCCAGAGATACCTCTCCGTCATACGGAGTGACAAATCTCAGTCTCGATTCGTGCCAACCCAACAGACACTTTTGGAGATACCCGTAGTGTACCTTTATAGTCACCCAGTTATGTTGTGACGTTTGGCACACCCAAAGCACTCCTACGGTATCCGGGAGTTGCACAATCTCATGGTCTAAGGAAATGATACTTGACAGTCGGAAAAACTATAGCAAACGAACTACACGATCTTTGAGCTATGCTTAGGATTGAGTTTTGTCCATCACATCATTCTCCTAATGATGTGATCCTGCTATCAATGACATCCAATGTCCATAGTCAGGAAACCATGGCTATCTTTTGATCAACGAGCTACTCAACTAGAGGCTCACTAGGGACGTGTTGTGGTCTATGTATTCACACATGTATTACGATTTCCGGATAACACAATTATAGCATGAAAAATAGACAATTATCATGAACGAAGAAATATAATAATAACCATTTTATTATTGCCTCTAGGGCATATTTCCAACAGTCTCCCACTTGCACTAGAGTCAATAGTCTAGTTACATTGTGATGAATTCAACACCCATAGAATCCTGGTGTTGATCATGTTTTGCTCTAGGGAGAGGTTTAGTCAACGGATCTGCCACATTCAGGTCCGTATGTACTTTACAAATATCTATATCTCCATTTTGAACACTTTCATGAATGGAGTTGAAGCGACGCTTGATATGCCTGGTCTTCCTGTGAAACCTGGGCTCCTTGGCAAGGGCAATAGCTCCAGTGTTGTCACAGAAGAGAGTCATCGGGCCCGACGCATTGGGTATGACTCCTAGGTCGGTAATGAACTTCTTCACCCAGATTGCCTCTTGTGCTGCCTCCGAGGCTGCCATGTACTCCGCCTCACATGTAGATCCCGCCACAACGCTTTGCTTGCAACTGCACCAGCTTACTGCCCCACCATTCAAAATATACACGTATCCGGTTTGTGACTTAGAGTCATCCAGATCTGTGTCGAAGCTAGCATCGACGTAACCCTTTACGATGAGCTCTTCGTCACCTCCATAAACGAGAAACATATCCTTAGTCCTCTTCAGGTACTTCAGGATATTCTTGACCGTTGTCCGGTGTTCCATGCCGGGATTACTTTGGTACCTTCCTACCAAACTTACGGCAAGGTTTACATCCGGTCTGGTACACAAGATAGCATACATGATAGACTCTATGGCCGAGGCATAGGGGACGACACTCATCTTTTCTCTATCTTCTGCCGTGGTCGGGCATTGAGCCGTGCTCAATCTCATACCTTGCAATACAGGCAAGAACCCCTTCTTTGACTGATCCATATTGAACTTCTTCAATATCTTGTCAAGGTACGTACTCTGTGAAATACCAATGAGGCGTCTCGATCTATCTCTATAGATCTTGATGCCTAATATGTAAGCAGCTTCTCCAAGATCCTTCATTGAAAAACACTTGTTCAAGTAGGCCTTTATGCTTTCCAAGAATTCTATATCATTTCCCATCAACAGTATGTCATCCACATACAATATGAGAAATGCTACAGAGCTCCCACTCACTTTCTTGTAAATGCAGGCTTCTCCATAAGTCCGCCTAAACCCAAATGCTTTGATCATCTCATCAAAACGAATGTTCCAACTCCGAGATGCTTGCACCAGCCCATAGATCGAGCGTTGGAGTTTGCACACTTTGTCAGCATTCTTAGGATCGACAAAACCTTCCAGCTGCATCATATACAATTCTTCCTTAAGGAAACCATTAAGGAATGTCGTTTTGACGTCCATTTGCCATATCTCATAATCATAGAATGCGGCAATTGCTAACATGATTCGGACGGACTTCAGCTTCGCTACGGGTGAGAAAGTCTCATCGTAGTCAACCCCTTGAACTTGTCAATAACCCTTAGCGACAAGCCAAGCTTTATAGATGGTTACATTACTATCCGCGTCTGTCTTCTTCTTAAAGATCCATTTATTTTCTATGGATCGCCGATCATCGGGCAAGTCAGTCAAAGTCCATACTTCGTTTTCATACATGGATCCTATCTAGGATTTCATGGCTTCCAGCCATTTGTCGGAATCTGGGCCCGCCATCGCTTCTTCATAGTTCGAAGGTTCACCATTGTCTAACAACATGATTTCCAAGACAGGGTTGCCGTACCACTCTGGTGTGGAACGTGTCCTTGTGGACCTACGAAGTTCAGTAGCAACTTGATCTGAAGTTTCATGATCATCATCATTAACTTCCTCTCTAGTCGGTGCAGGCACCTCAGGAACAATTTCCTGAGCTGCGCCACTCTCCGGTTCAAGAGGTAATACTTCATCAAGTTCTACTTTCCTCCCACTTATTTCTTTCGAGAGAAACTCTTTCTCTAGAAAGGATCCATTCTTGGCAACAAAGATCTTGCCTTCGGATCTGAGGTAGAAGGTATACCCAATAGTTTCTTTAGGGTATCCTATGAAGATGCATTTTTCCGACTTGGGTTCAAGCTTTTCAGGTTGAAGTTTCTTGACATAAGCATCGCATCCCCAAACTTTTAGAAATGACAGCTTAGGTTTCTTCCCAAACCATAATTCATACGGTGTCGTCTGAACGGATTTCGACGGAGCCTTATTTAAAGTGAACGCGGCAGTCTCTAAAGCATAGCCCCAAAATGACAGCGGTAGATCGGTAAGAGACATCATAGATCGCACCATATCCAATAGAGTGCGATTACGACGTTCGGACACACCATTAGGCTGAGGTGTTCCAGGCGGCGTGAGTTGTGAAACTATTCCACATTTCCTTAAGTGTGTGCCAAATTCGTGACTCAAGTATTCTCCCCCACGATCTGATCGCAAGAACTTGATTTTCCTGTCACGTTGATTCTCAATCTCACTCTGAAATTCCTTGAACTTTTCAAAGGTCTCAGACTTGTGTTTCATTAAGTAGACATACCCATATCTACTCAAGTCATCAGTGAGGGTGAGAACATAATGATAGCCACCGCGAGCCTCAACACTCATTGGACCGCACACATCAGTATGTATGATTTCCAATAAGTTGGTTGCTCGCTCCATTGTTCCTGAGAACGGAGTCTTGGTCATTTTACCCATGAGGCATGGTTCGCACGTGTCAAATGATTCGTAATCAAGAGACTCCAAAAGTCCATCTGCATGGAGCTTCTTCATGCGTTTGACACCTATGTGACCAAGACGGCAGTGCCACAAGTATGTGGGACTATCATTATCAACCTTACATCTTTTGGTATTCACACTATGAATATGTGTAACATTACGCTCGAGATTCATTAAGAATAAACATTCACCAGCGGAGCATGATCATAAAACATATCTCTCATATAAATAGAAGAACCATTATTCTCGGATTTAAGTGAGTAGCCATCTCGAATTAAACGAGATCCTGATACAATGTTCATGCTCAAAGCTGGCACTAAATAACAATTATTGAGGTTTAAAACTAATCCCGTAGGTAAATGTAGAGGTAGCGTGCCGACGGCGATCACATCGACCTTGGAACCATTCCCGACGCACATCGTCACCTCATCCTTCGCCAGTCTCCGCTTATTCCGCAGCTCCTGCTTTGAGTTACAAATGTGAGCAACCGCACCGGTATCAAATACCCAGGAGCTACTACGAGTACTGGTAAGGTACACATCAATTACATGTATATCACATATACCTTTAGTGTTGTCGGCCTTCTTGTCCGCTAAGTATTTGGGGCAGTTCCGCTTCCAGTGACCACTTCCCTTGCAATAAAAACACTCAGTCTCAGGATTGGGTCCATTCTTTGACTTCTTCCCGGCAGCTTGCTTACCGGGCGCGGCAACTCCCTTGCCGTCCTTCTTGAAGTTCTTTTTACTCTTGCCTTTCTTGAACTTAGTGGTTTTATTCACCATCAACACTTGATGTTCCTTTTTGATTTCCACCTCCGCTGATTTCAGCATTGAATATACCTCAGGAATGGTCTTTTCCATCCCCTAAATATTGAAGTTCATCACAAAGCTCTTGTAGCTCGGTGGGAGCGACTGAAGGATTCTGTCAATGACCACGTCATCCGGGAGATTAACTCCCAGCTGAGTCAAGCAGTTATGCAACCCAGACATTTTGAGTATGTGCTCACTGACAGAACTATTTTCCTCCATCTTACAACTGAAGAACTTGTCGAAGACCTCATATCTCTCGACCCGGGCATGAGCTTGGAAAACCATTTTCAGCTCTTCGAACATCTCATATGCTCCGTGTCTCTCAAAACGCTTTTGGAGCCCTGGTTCTAAGCTGTAAAGCATGACGCACTGAACGAGGGAGTAATCATCAGCACGTGACTGCCAAGCGTTCATAATGTCTTGGTTCTCTGGGATGGGTGCGTCACCTAGCGGTGCTTCTAGGACATAATCTTTCTTGGTAGCTATGAGGATGATCCTCAGGTTCCGGACCCAGTCCGTATAGTTATTGCCATCATCTTTCAGCTTGGTTTTCTCTAGGAACGCGTTGAAGTTGAGGGCAACATTAGCGTGGGCCATTTGATCTACAAGACATAGTGTAAAGATTTTAGACTAAGTTTATGATAATTAAGTTCATCTAATCAAATTATTCAATGAACTCCCACTCAGATAGACATCCCTCTAGTCATCTAAGTGAAACATGATCCGAGTCAACTAGGCCGTGTCCGATCATCACGTGAGACGAACTAGTCAACATCGGTGAACATCTTCATGTTGATCGTATCTTCTATACGACTCATGCTCGACCTTTCGGTCTTCCGTGTTCCGAGGCCATGTCTGTACATGCTAGGCTCGTCAAGTCAACCTAAGTGTATTGCGTGTGTAAATCTGGCTTACACCCGTTGTATTCGAACGTTAGAATCTATCACACCCGATCATCACGTGGTGCTTCAAAACAATGAACCTTCGCAACGGTGCACAGTTAGGGGGAACACTTTCTTGAAATTATTACGAGGGATCATCTTATTTAAGCTATCGTCGTTCTAAGCAAATAAGATGTAAAACATGATAAACATCACATGCAATCAAATAGTGACATGATATGGCCAATATCATTTGCTCCTTTTGATCTCCATCTTCGGGGCTCCATGATCATTGTTGTCACCGGCATGACACCATGATCTCCATCATCATGATCTCCATCATCGTGTCTTCTTGAAGTTGTCTCGTCATCTATTACTTCTACTACTATGGCTAACGCTTTAGCAATAAAGTAAAGTAATTACATGACGTTTATGTTGACACGCAGGTCATAAATAAATTAAGACAACTCCTATGGCTCCTGCCGGTTGTCATACTCATCGACATGCAAGTCGTGATTCCTATTACAAGAACATGATCAATCTCATACATCACATATATCATTCATCACATCCTTTTGGCCATATCACATCACACGGCACATGCTGCAAAAACAAGTTAGACGTCCTCTAATTGTTGTTGCAAGTTTTTACGTGGCTGCTATAGGTTTCTAGCAAGAACGTTTCTTACCTACACCAAAACCACAAGGTGATATGCCAATTTCTATTTACCCTTCATAAGGACTCTTTTCATCGAATCCAATCCGACTATAGTGGGAGAGGCAGACACCCGCTAGCCACCTTATGCAACTAGTGCATGTCAGTCGGTGGAACCAGTCTCACGTAAGCGTACATGTAAGGTCGGTCTGGGCCGCTTCATCTCACGATGCCGCCGAATCAAGATAAGACTAGTAACGGCAAGTAAATTGACAATATCGACGCCCATAACTGCTTTGTGTTCTACTCGTGCATAGAAACTACGCATAGACCTAGCTCATGATGCCACTGTTGGGGAACGTAACAGAATTTTAAAATTTTCTATGCATCACCAAGATCAATCTATGGAGTCATCTAGCAATGAGGGAGAGGGGAGTGCGTCTACATACCCTTGTAGATCGCGCGCGGAAGCGTTCAATAGAACGGGGTTAATGGAGTCGTACTCGTCGTGATCCAAATCACCGATGACCTAGCGCCAAACGGATGGCACCTCCGTGTTTGACAAACGTACGGTTGGGAAGACGTATCCTCCAACTTGATCCAGCAAGGGGAAAGGAGAGGTTGATGAAGATCCAGCAGCACGACGGCATGGTGGTGGAAGCAACGGTGATCTCGGCAGGGCTTCGCCAAGCTCAGGGAGAGGGAGGAGTCTCATGGGAGGGAGAGGGAGGCGCCAGGGGCTAGGGTGCGGCTGCCCTCCCTCCCCCCCACTATATATAGGACCCCTAGGGGGGCGTCGGCCCTAGGAGATGCAACCTCCAAGGGGGGGGGGGCGGCGGCCAAGGGGGGGGGAGTGCCCCCCAAGCCAAGTGGGGCGCCCCCACCCCTAGGGTTTCCAACCCTAGGCGCAGGGGAGGCCCATGGGAGGGTGCACCAGCCCACTAGGGGCTGGTTCCCCTCCCACTTCAGCCCATGGGCCCCTCCGGGATAGGTGGCCCCACCCGGTGGACCCCCGGGACCCTTCCGGTGGTCCCGGTACAATACCGATTACCCCCGAAACTTTCCCGATGGCCGAAACTCAACTTCCTATATATAAATCTTCACCTCTGGACCATTCCGGAACTCCTCGTGACGTCCGGGATCTCATCCAGGACTCCAAACAACTTTCGGGTTACCGTATACTAATATCTCAACAACCCTAGCGTCACTGAACCTTAAGTGTGTAGACCCTGCGGGTTCGGAAGACACGTAGACATGACCGAGCCGACTCTCCGGTCAATAACCAACAGCGGGATCTGGATACCCATGTTGGCTCCCACATGCTCCTCGATGATCTCATCGGATGAACCACGATGTGGAGGATTCGATCAATCCCGTATACAATTCCCTTTGTCAATCGGTACGTTACTTGCCCGAGACTCGATCGTCGGTATCCCAATACGTCGTTCAATCTCGTTACCGGCAAGTCACTTTACTCGTACCACAATGCATTATCCCGTGATCAACCACTTGGTCACATTGAGCTCATTATGATGATGCATTACCGAGTGGGCCCAGAGATACCTCTCCGTCATACAGAGTGACAAATCCCAGTCTCGATTCGTGCCAAGCCAACAGACACTTTCGGACATACCCGTAGTGTACCTTTATAGTCACCTAGTTACGTTGTGACGTTTGGCACACCCAAAGCACTCCTACGGTATCCGGGAGTTGCACAATCTCATGGTCTAAGGAAATGATACTTGACATTCGGAAAAACTATAGCAAACGAACTACACGGTCTTTGAGCTATGCTTAGGATTGGGTCTTGTCCATCACATCATTCTCCTAATGATGTGATCCCGCTATCAATGACATCCAATGTCCATAGTCAGGAAACCATGACTATCTTTTGATCAACGAGCTAGTCAACTAGAGGCTCACTAGGGACGTGTTGTGGTCTATGTATTCACACATGTATTACGATTTCCGGATAACACAATTATAGCATGAACAATAGACAATTATCATGAACAAAGAAATATAATAATAACCATTTTATTATTGCCTCTAGGGCATATTTCCAATAGCTATATCTCCTACGTGTCGAAGCACGACTTAGAGGCATAACCGCATTGTAAGCAATGTCGCAAGTGAGGTAATCTTCACACAACCCATGTAATACATAAGGGAAAGAGATACATAGTTGGCTTACAATCGCCACTTCACACAATACATGAATAAAGCATTACATCATCCAGATACAATCAAGGTCCGACTACGGAACCAAAATAAAAGAAGACTACCCCAAATACTACACTGATCCCCGATCGTCCCAACTGGGCTCCACTACTGATCAACTGGAACGAAACAACACTACAAACAAGGTCTTCATCGAGCTCCTCCTTGAGCTTGGTTGAGTCACCTGCACGGTATCATTGGCACCTGCAAGCTGGTTTTGGAAATATCTGTGAGTCACGGGGACTCAACAATCTCACATCCTCGCGATCAAGACTATTTAAGCTTATAGGTAGGGTAAAAGGTATGAGGTGGAGCTGTAGCAAGCACTAGCATATATGGTGGCTAACATACGCAAATGAGAGCGAGAAGAGAAGGCAAAGGCACGATCGATAAAACTATGATCAAGAAGTGATCCTAGAACAACCTACGTCAAGCATAACTCCAACACCGTGTTCACTTCCCGGACTCCGCCGGAAAGAGACCATCACGGTAACACACGCGGTTGATGCGTTTTAATTAAGATAAGTTTCAGGTTTTCTACAACCGGACATTAACAAATTCCCATTTGCCCATAACCGCGGGCACTGCTTTCAAAAGTTCAAATCCCTGCAGGGGTGTCCCAACTTAGCCCATCACAAGCTCTCACGGTCAACGAAGGATATTCCTTCTCCCAAGACAATCCGATCAGACTCAGAATCCCGGTTACAAGACGTCCTCGACAATGGTAAAACAAGTCCAGCAACACCGCCTGAATGTGCCGACAAATCCCGATAGGAGTTGCACATATCTTGTTCTCAGGGCACACTCAGATAGGTCAAGCTACGAGTAAAACCAACCCTCGAGTTGCCCCGAGGTGGCCCCTGATGTCTACTACACAACCTTCTTCTTGTAGACATTGTTGGGCCTTCAAGTGCAGAGGTTTGTAGGACAGTAGCAAATTTCCCTCAAGTGGATGACCTAAGGTTTATCAATCCGTAGGAGGCGTAGGATGAAGATGGTCTCTCTCAAGCAACCCTACAACCAAATAACAAAGAGTCTCTTGTGTCCCCAACACACCCAATACAATGGTAAATTGTATAGGTGCACTAGTTCGGCGAAGAGATGGTGATACAAGTGGTATATGGATGGTAGATAAAGGTATTTGTAATCTGAAAATATAAAACAGCAAGATAACTAATGATAAAAGTGAGCGTAAACGGTATTGCAATGCGTTGAAACAAGGCCTAGGGTTCATACTTTCGCTAGTGCAAGTCCTCTCAACAATAATATCATAATTGGATCACATAACTATCCCTCAACATGCAACAAAGAGTCACTCCGAAGCTACTAATAGCGGAGAACAAACGTAGAGATTATGGTAGGGTACGAAACCACCTCAAAGTTATTCTTTCAAATCAATCCGTTGGGCTATTCCTATAAGTGTCACAAACAACCCTGGAGTTTTTACTAGAATAACACCTTAAGATACAAATCAACCAAAACCCTAATGTCACCTAGATACTCCATTGTCACCTCAAGTATCCGTGGGCATGATTATACGATATGCATCACACAATCTCAGATTTATCCAACCAATATAAAAGTACTTCAAATAGTGCCCCAAAGTTTCTACCGGAGAATCAAGAACGTGTGCCAACCCCTATGCATAGGTTCATGGGCGGAACCTGCAAGTTGGTCACCAAAACATACATCAAGTGGCACGTGATATCCCATTGTCACCACAGATAAGCACGGCAAGACATACATCAAGTGTTCATAAAAGACTCAATCCGATAAGATAACTTCAAAGGGGAAACTCAATTCATCACAAGAGAGTAGAGGGGGAGAAGAAACATAAGATCCAACTACAATAGCAAAGCTCGGGATACATCAAGATTGTGCCATAGATGGAACACGAGAGAGAACACGAGAGAGAGATCTCAAACACATAGCTACTGGTACATACCCTCGGCCCCGAGGGTGAACTACTCCCTCCTTGTCATGGATAGCGCCGGGATGATGAAGATGGCCGCCGGAGATGGATCCCCCCTCCGGCAGGGTACCGGAAAGGGGTCCCGATTGGTTTTTTGTGGTTCTAGAGGCTTGCAGCGGCGGAACTCCCGATCTATCTTCTGTTCTGGAAGTTTTAGGGTACGTAGGTATATATGGGTGCAGGGAGAACGTCGGTGGAGCTACGGGGGCCCCACGAGGCAGGGGGGCGCGCCCAGGGGGGAGGGCGCGCCCTCCACCCTCGTGACCGCCTCGTGGCTCTTCTGACATGGGGTCCAAGTCCATCAGGTGGGTTTCCTTCCAAAAATAACTTCTCCAGTTGATTTCGTTCCGTTTTGACTCCGTCTGATATTCCTTTTCCTCGAAATACTGAAATAGGCATAAAACAGCAAATCTGGACTGGGCATCCGGTTAATAGGTTAGTCCCAAAAATAATATTAAAGTGGATAATAAAGCCCAATATTGCCTAAAACAGTAGATAAAGTAGCATGGAGCAATCAAAAATTATAGATACGTTGGAGACGTATCAGCCCCACAGGCTGCCCATTTCGGACCAACACTCAGAGGAGCACTGGCCCGGGGGGGGGGGGTTAAATAAAGATGACCCTTGGGCAGGCCTACCAAAGGGAAAGAAAAGGCTAGGTGGCAAATGGTAAAACCAATGTTGGGCATTGCTGGAAGAGTTTTATTCAAGGCGAACTGTCAAGGGGTTCCCATTATAACCAAACCGTGTAAGGAACGCAAAATCCGGGAACATAACACCGATATGACAGAAACTAGGGCGGCAAGAGTGGAACAAAACACCAGGCATAAGGCCGAGCCTTCCACCCTTTACCAAGTATATAGATGCATTAATTAAATAAGAGATATTGTGATATCCCAACAAAATATCCATGTTCCAACATGGAACAAACTCCAATCTTCACCTGCAACTAACAACGCTATAAGAGGGGCTGAGCAAAGCGGTAACATAGCCAAACAACGGTTTGCTAGGACAAGGTGGGTTAGAGGCTTGGCTTAACAATATGGGAGGCATGATAAGCAAGTGGTAGGTATCGCAGCATAGGCAAAGCAAAAGAGTGAGCAACTAGCAAGCAAAGATAGAAGTGATTTCGAGGGTATGGTCATCTTGCCCGAGACCCCGCAAGGAAGAAGAACGAGTCCATGAAGAAGGCAAACAGACGTAGTCGAACGAATCCTCACAACACGACGTTACCGGATTACCGAGAAGAAGTACACCGGAAAGAAAGCAAACAACATAGTAAACAAACATCACATAAGCATGGCACGATGCGCAAACAAGTATGATGCATGTCCGGTTTAAAGAGGCATGGCATGGCAAAGTGCAAAAACAAAACTACAACTTAAGTGGAGCTCAATATGCAACAGGTTGCATATTGACGAAACACCACAATCCATTATTTAGTTCGATCTCGTTTATGTACCCAACAATATTAAATGTTGTTAAACATGGCAAGAGGGTGAAGCAAAAGAAAACTACCTATCTAGCAAAGTTTAAATGAGGCCGAAACAACAAACAACAATTCCGATAAATCCCCATATGCATATATTAGGTTTGGTACTGTTCTGTCCTAAACACAATTTTAGGGTTGTTAAACATGCAAATTAAAGCCACCATGTTAAACTAGGCATTTTTCTACCCCATTTACATATAAAGTTTGTTAGTTTTGGAGCTACGGTTATTT
This sequence comes from Triticum dicoccoides, assembly GCF_002162155.2. Classification (NCBI taxonomy): domain Eukaryota; kingdom Viridiplantae; phylum Streptophyta; class Magnoliopsida; order Poales; family Poaceae; genus Triticum; species Triticum dicoccoides. The sequence goes on along the minus strand of NC_041380.1, from coordinate 446,130,288 downwards.
AGTTATGATATAAATCATTTTAGCATGGCATAGGAGCAAATTTAACCAAACAACATTTTAAACATTTCAAACATGCATGAAAGTTGCATATTATGAAACTAGACACAATTCTAAGCATCTTTCATATTTAAAGTTTTTACATATGATGCACGGATTGAGAGTTACGATATGCATGGACTAGAGGGGCTATACTGTAAATCTGTTTTACTGGATTAAATAGCAAATTCCCAGGCATTGAAAAAATATACGCAGGCCGAAACATAGGCCGGCACAACAATACACAGGGGTGGGGGGCTGCTCACCCATGGGCTTCAGCCCATTGGTGGAGGAGGCTTGGCCGGATCGAGCGGGCACACTGGGCCTGGTCAAACGCGCTGGGTCTGCTGCGTCCGACGACTCGACCAGATCGAGCGTGGAGGCAGTCAACGGAAGCGAGACTCGACACGGGGTGAAGCAGAAAGAGGATCCCCGGTTCAGGCGAAGCAGAGTCAGCGACGGTGGGGAGCTCTCCGGCGAGGGCGCAGCTTCAATGGCGACGCAGAAGAGGCAGGGGAGGTCGACGCGGTCGTCTCCCTCGAAAAGAAGACACAACAGCTGGACCGGTGCACGACGACGCACGGGACTCCGGCGACGAGGCCTTGGCGGGGATGCAGGGACGGGAAGCGGCGAGACTGCCGGACAACGACGAGGCCACAGCGGAGGGCGACGAACTCGAGGCGGCTGACAACGGGGATGGCCGAGGCTTGACGAATGGTGGCCGAAGGCGGCAGCGGTGGCGGATGCAAGAGTCGACGCGGTGCTGGACATGGCCCGAAGCAGAGGAGGTAAGCAGGGCGGCGGTGGTGGACTCGGGGCGTTCCTGGACGGTGACGAAGTAGAGGAACGACAACACTGCGCGGCGGCGGAAGCTTCTGCTGCTGCTTCTCCAAGAGAGGAAGAGAGGTCAGGGAGGCAGAGAGAGCTTCGGCGAAGGAGAGAAAAAAAGGGCAGGGCGGTGAGGATGGCCTGCTGGTTCGTGCGAGGAATGGAGCAACTCCGGCGAAAATCGGACGCCACGACGGACTCCAACGAATTGGCGGGGCGGCGGGTCGAGGTCGAGGGGCTCCTCCCCTTGATCTAAACGAGAGCGAGGGAGCAGGGAGGAGCATGACGATGGCATGCTCCTCTCCTCTAGATCGAGCGAACCAGTGGCACGGGGACGAGGGGCTCCGCGGGCAGGAGCTGCGGCTTCGGAGGTTCCAACCAGTGAGGAGACAGGAGGGAAGTGGGTGAAAATTTTGGATCTGGCTGGTGTTGTGTGGTTGGCTCGATGTGGACTCCGAGGAGGATTTAGAGAGAGGGTGGTGGTGGAAGAAGTGGATGGATGGGACAACTCTCCTCAAAATTAGGGTTGCTTTATATATATATGTTGTTGGATTAGGTTAGGGGGGCATTCGGTCCGTCGGATCATAATCGGGCGGTCGAGAATAAATTGGTTAGGGAGTCCAAATAACAAAATGGAGACGTTTTGTAGATGTTTGGGGATGATCCGGATCCAACGGTGACAACTGTCCGGGTCGGGTCCGGGACAACTTTCGGACACGCGCGAGGGGTCGATGCACTGTGCAAAGAGGGAGTAGGTGGTTTAGCAAGAGGGAAATCGATAACCCGATTGGTCTCGGAACGGTCAACGAAGGAGAGGGGTTTGATGGCTCAGAAGAGAGATAAGAGAGATGTCCGACAGCAGTCTCCGGAGACCGAAAACGTTCGACGTTTTGACCGGCTATAATGCCGCTATAAGTTTAACGGTTAGGCTATCAAACGAGCTCCAAATGCGATGAAACTTGGCAGGCGGCTTACCTACAACATAACAAGACCACACGCCAACTCTCATCCCATTATGAGAACATTTTCCGGCCACTTATAAAATAATATTTCGGAGGTGCCGCGGGCTCATGCAAGTGTGGTTGGACTCAGAACGGACAACGGAAGAAACGGGGAGGCCAGGACGGATGTAAGTTTTGAAAACATGATGATGCAATGCACATGATGACATGATAAGATGCAACACGCAAGCGAATGACATGGCAACAACAGCGAATAATTGGAAGACACCTAGCGCAACGGTCTGGGGGCGTCACAACACTCCACCACTACGAGAGGCTCTCATCCTGAGATCTAGGATGGCACCGGAGGGAAAAACGGAAGAGAAAGAGAAGAGGTAGAACTAAGTTGCTTCTTTGACAAACGAGTGAACCACGAACCTTGCGAGGTTGAGCAAATTTGAAAGAAATAATACAACGAAGATTAATAAAGTTGAAAACCTCCGTTAGAAACGAGGAACAAGGAACATCACGAGAACCCTGCAGGTTGAAAGACATGAGAAAAGGGTTGCAATGGACAAGAACTACATCCAAGCACTCCGGTAGAAACGAGATGTACAAGGAACGATAAGGATCAATAGCGATAACACTCCGGTTAAAACAAGATAGAGAAGGAATAAGACTGATGTAATTTGGGCAGCACTCCGGCTGTAAATGGAAGGAATTGAACATGAACTTGACAAGATGAGAGGATACTTGATGAAATCAACAACATACTGCCTCCGGAACTATTAAAAGAATGGCACAAGGGGTAATAAAGATTTCAGATGGCACTCCAGTTGAGAATGGAGGTAAAACTTGACAGAATGGGAAGAACTTGGAAAGAGGGCATGACACTCCGGTTAAATGGATAACCACGAACAGAACATGATTTTTGACAAAATGAGATGATGGGTGAATATAGCAACAAAACAATGCCTTCGGATGAAGGAATAAAAGGTAGATCATCGGAACAAAAGAACGGAGAATAAAACACCATCTTCTAACTCAAATGAGCTTGAAAAGCATCTTGAAGAGAAAGGTCGAACGAAATTGTTGAAAAAACTAACAACAAAAGAATAAACTTGAAATGGGCTTAACGAATACATCTCAAATTATGAGGAGACAACCTGCCACTCACGGGAAAAAGAATTGGATTGATAAGAACAAGGAGACGAGAAACTATTTCACCGGGAGTATAAATGAATAACTTGGGTCGCTTATAAGCACCATAAATAGCAACAATCCTTAGGGAAGGTTTTAGGTGAAGCATGACACAAGATAACTCCAACGAAGAGGTTGATGGATTTAAAATACCTCATTCTTAACAACATGTGAATCGTGAAACATGAACTCAAATTATCAAGAATGACATAATACCACCTCCAATGATACGGTAGAAAGAATTGCACTCCGGATTGCAAGATGAAGAATACTTGAGCTCCTTAGAAAAGAATCTCGATGAAAACTTTGAGAAGGAATTAAATCCTTGATGAACCATCATGTAGAACCTTCATGAAGAACTCCGGTAACAAAAGGATGATCAAACGAGAGGAAAGAGAAGTTGAAAACATAAGGTGAAGCCTTGGGATGATTTAGATGACTCTCCGCGACGAGAAAAAGTGGAAACTTGGAATACCGGGAGAAAAGATAAATCATCTCAGACCGAGAATGTGATATGGTGAACCACTCCGGAAAAAGAAATTTAATAAACTTGATGAAACAAGAATAAGAATTACATTATGCTTATCCTTCACCAATTAAATTGATGACAACCAACGGATTTGGCATATTACTTATTCTCATAGAAAAGATTAAGAGAGATATAACATAAACTTGAGAATGTCTTCCACGAACCACCGTTAGGATTTGAAAGAACGAAAGAATTGATATGATAAACGAAGGAAGAAGAAACTTGGAAGAAGCACCGTAAGAATTGAAAATGAACGAAGAGAAGATAAAGAAACACCAGGAAGAATTATGAAATGAACGAAGATACTTGAGGGGATTTGATACATGAGGACGAATAGATCGCGAACTTATCAGAGAATATTTGAATGATGCACCGGTAAGATTGGAGAATGATAACTGAAAGCTGAGAATGAATAAACCTGAATTGATGGACTCCGGATAACAAACTGAGAAGACTCTTGAATTGCTTAGGATGGGTGAAAATAATTCCCACAATCAAAAATAATTATGAGAGGATGGCAACCAGCTAGAATCACGAATCTTGAAGAGAATAGAGCAAGATTAAAGAGAAACTCTTCTTCGGTCTTCAAAATTCGAGAATGACGACGAGAAACACCACCATGAATTATTTAGACACTCCGGAAGAATCAAAACGAAGAGGTTGAGCCAACGATGAAAAGAATTCGATAGATCTTGGAGAAAAACATAAGACTGATGATAATTCATTCTTACGTCAACTTCAAAAAGAATTTTTGAGGATATCTCCGGGAGAATTAGAAGAGTCAGGTAAGATCCTGGAAAAAGACTTGTGGGTTAGGGCCCACTCAAAAGAAACACCGTTGAAAAGGTTGCTTGGAAGATAGATTGCACCGGTTGAATTAAAAGGCTTGAATGAGAGAACATCCTCGAAAGATCTTGAACGAATGCAGAGTGGAAACACGAATCTTCTGAGATATCTTTAGCACTTCGGAACAAAAGAATAGCAAGCGGGGAATGGTTAAGAGGTGCACCGGCATGAGAAAGCATTTGAAACAAGGAAAAGAATATGATCAACACAGAAAACTTGAATTGAATCCACCGGAGAAGAAAAAGGAATGACGAATGACGAACTAGAAGCTCCATTAGAATCTTCATTAGAAGCACCGGATAAGAACATTGATTGAAAAGAAAGAAGAGACTTCATAATCATAAGATAGATACTTGATTAAGACATCTTACTCCTCAAAGAAAAAGGGTGGGAGGGCGGGAAAACAAAGGCAAGCTTGGGGCGGATGAAATGAACACCATTGAGAAGAGCTGAGATTGGATCTTGCAAATAGGAAAAAAATGATAGGATCATCTTGAAGAGAATCACACTGGTCGGAAAGAATTGACGTGACAATCACGATGATCATCAAGTATTGGTATTCACATAGAAATATGAGAACACCGCTTAGGAAAGGTATGGAATCAACATTTGACTTTGAAGAAACTCGAATACCACAACTCAAAAACAACACAAAGGATTGGCTTGTAGAATAAGCCGGAACAAACATATGATAGAGATTTCGTCCGAAGTTTTCGTGGTGGGGCCTACATGGGCTCGATCGTACAACACCATCATGTACAAGGCAGTGCACATGACATACGAAGCATCCCCGAGTCGGCATAGCCAAGGACTCTTTAAGACACAACGAGACCACTGTAAAACCAACCGTGGATAGGCGGACCACTAGACGTCGAACCCCAATTTCATATCATACATCTGTCGGAAAGATATCCTAAGAGCTACTTGAATTCCCACTTATAAACTCCCAAAATTTCCCGGTTATGCAATCAGGTGTTGGGGATACAGGGGAAGCATAATATCTCACCCAAACTAACAAATCCTACATCCAGCTGTATCCATCCTTCAACACATAACCAAGAAACCTTCGGAAATTGTTTACCTCAACCTTCGAAAAGCATCCGTTATACGAGTTATGGCAATACTCCCGAACTCCCGCCCCAGTACTGGGTGGCGTCGAGGTTATCTCACCAACAACTGCATAAAAGAGATTTTCGATGTCGGCGAACTCAGGTATTCCAGAACTGCGACGATAAAATTGTGACGACAACACCTCGGAGCTCAACTCCCTGGGACACTGCCACAACCCCTAAATGTCAGGAGGCACCAAGAACAATGTTCTCGTCACAAAACCATCGAAATGATTCCAAGATACCCGGGTGATCCTAAATTTTTTTAGTGAAATTTGAGAAGAGAAGAGTCAAAACTCTATGCCAGGATGCCTCACCAGAGCGACGAAGGGACTGAGGAGTAAAAAGAAGTCCTACTCTCCAATATATATAATCCTAAATGACTCAAAACATTTTTCTAGACTCAACAACGCCAACGATTCGATCAAGCAGGGGGGCTCCTAAAGTCGGGGAAGACTCTGATTACCAACTTGTAACACCCACGATGCGGCTATATATCCCACATGTCGAAGCACGACTTAGAGGTATAACCGCATTGTAAGCAATGTCGCAAGTGAGGTAATCTTCACACAACCCATGTAATACATAAGGGAAAGAGATACATAGTTGGTTTACAATCGCCACTTCACACAATACATGAATAAAGCATTACATCATCCAGATACAATCAAGGTCCGACTACGGAACCAAAATAAAAGAAGACTACCCCAAATGCTACACAAATCCCCGATCATCCCAACTGGGCTCCACTACTGATCAACTGGAACGAAACAACACTACGAACAAGGTCTTCATCGAGCTCCTCCTTAAGCTTGGTTGCATCACCTGCACAGTATCATTGGCACCTGCAAGCTGGTTTTGGAAATATCTGTGAGTCACGAGGACTCAGCAATCTCACATCCTCGCGATCAAGACTATTTAAGCTTATAGGTAGGGTAAAAGGTATGAGGTGGAGCTGCAGCAAGCACTAGCATATATAGTGGCTAACATATGCAAATGAGAGCGAGAAGAGAAGGCAAAGGCACGATCGATAAAACTATGATCAAGAAGTGATCCTAGAACAACCTACGTCAATCATAACTCCAACACCGTGTTCACTTCCCGGACTCCGCCGGAAAGAGACCATCAGGATAACACACGCGGTTGATGCATTTTAATTAAGATAAGTTTCAGGTTTTCTACAACCAGACATTAACAAATTCCCATCTGCCCATAACCGCGGGCACGACTTTCGAAAGTTCAAATCCCTGCAGGGGTGTCCCAACTTAGTGCATCACAAGCTCTCACGGTCAACGAAGGATATTCCTTCTCCCAAGACAATCTAATCAGACTCAGAATCCCGATTACAAGACGTCCTCGACAATGGTAAAACAAGTCCAGCAACACCGCCCGAATGTGTCGACAAATCCCGATAGGAGCTGCACATATCTCGTTCTCAGGGCACACTCAGATAGGTCAAGCTACGAGTAAAACCAACCCTCGATTTGCCCCGAGGTGGCCCCGCGGGCTACCCATTTCGGACCAAC
>NC_041380.1:446046823-446123036 GCF_002162155.2 Triticum dicoccoides | reverse complement strand
CAATGTTGGGCATTGCTGGAAGAGTTTTATTCAAGGCAAACTGTCAAGGGGTTCCCATTATAACCCAACCGTGTAAGGAATGCAAAATCCGGGAACATAACACCGATATGACAGAAACTAGGGCGGCAAGAGTGAAAAAAACACCAGGCATAAGGCCGAGCCTTCCACCCTTTACCAAGTATATAGATGCATTAATTAAATAAGAGATATTGTGATATCCCAACAAAATATCCATGTTCCAACATGGAACAAACTCCAATCTTCACCTGCAACTAACAACGCTATAAGAGGGGCTGAGCAAAGCGGTAACATAGCCAAACAACGGTTTGCTAGGACAAGGTGGGTTAGAGGCTTGGCTTAACAATATGGGAGGCATGATAAGCAAGTGGTAGGTATCGCAGCATAGGCAAAGCAAAAGAGTGAGCAACTAGCAAGCAAAGATAGAAGTGATTTCGAGAGTATGGTCATCTTGCCTGAGATCCCGCAAGGAAGAAGAATGAGTCCATGAAGAAGGCAAACGGACGTAGTCGAACGAATCCTCACAACACGACGTTACTGGATTACCGAGAAGAAGTACACCGGAAAGAAAGCAAACAACATAGTAAACAAACATCACATAAGCATGGCACGATGCGCAAACAAGTATGATGCATGTCCGGTTTAAAGAGGCATGGCATGGCAAAGTGCACAAACAAAACTACAACTTAAGTGGAGCTCAATATGCAACGGGTTGCATATTGACGAAACACCACAATCCATTATTTAGTTCGATCTCGTTTATGTACCCAACACTATTAAATGTTGTTAAACATGGCAAGAGGGTGAAGCAAAAGAAAACTACCTATCTAGCCAAGTTTAAATGAGGCCGGAACAACAAACAACAATTCCGGTAAATCCCCATATGCATATATTAGGTTTGGTACTGTTCTGTCCTAAACACAATTTTAAGGTTGTTAAACATGCAAAGTAAATCCACCATGTTAAACTAGGCATTTTTCTACCCCATTTACATATAAAGTTTGTTAGGTTTGGAGCTACGGTTATTTAGTTATGATATAAATCATTTTAGCATGGCATAGGAGCAAATTTAACCAAACAACATTTTAAACATTTGAAACATGCATGAAAGTTGCATATTATGAAACTAGATGCAATTCTAAGCGTCTTTCATATTTAAAGTTTTTACATATGATGCATGGATTGAGAGTTACGATATTCATGGACTAGAGGGGCTATACTGTAAATCTATTTTACTGGATTAAATAGCAAATTCCCAGGCGTTGAAAAAAACATACGCGGGCCGAAACAGAGGCCGGCCCAACAATACACAGGGGCGGGGGGCTGCTCACCCATGGGCTTCAACCCATTGGTGGAGGAGGCTTGGCCGGATCGAGCGGCCACACTGGGCCTGGTCAAACGCGCTGGGTCTGCTGCGTTCGACGACTCGGCCAGATCGAGCGTGGAGGCAGTCAACGGAAGCGAGACTCGGCGCGGGGTGAAGCAGAAAGAGGATCCCCGGTTCAGGCGAAGCAGAATCAACGACGGCGGGGAGCTCTCCGGTGAGGCGCAGCTTCAACGGCGACGCAGAAGAGGCAGGGGAGGTCGACGCGGTCGTCTCCCTCGAAAAGAAGACGCAGCAGCTGGACCGGTGCACGACGACGCACGGGACTCCGGCGACGAGGCCTTGGCGGCGATGCAGGGACTGGAAGTGGCGGGACTGCTGGACAGCGACGAGGCCGCAGCGGAGGGCGGCGAACTCGAGGCGGCTGACAACGGGGATGGCCGAGGCTTGACGAATGGTGGCCAAAGGCGGCAGCGGTGGCGGATGCAGGAGTCAACGCGGTGCTGGACATGGCCCGAAGCAGAGGAGGCAAGCAGGGCGGCGGTGGTGGACTCGGGGCGTTCCTGGACGGCGACGAAGCAGAGGAACGGCAACACGGCGCGGCGGCGGAAGCTTCTGCTGCTGCTCCAAGAGAGGAAGAGAGGTCAGGGAGGCAGAGAGAGCTTCGGCGAAGGAGAGAAAAAAAAGGGTAGGGCGGTGAGGACGGCCTGCTGTTTCATGCGAGGAACAGAGCAACTCCGGCGGAAATCGGACGCCACGGCGGACTCCAATGACTTGGCGGGGCAGCGGGTCGAGGTCGAGGGGCTCCTCCCCTCGATCCAAACAAGAGCGAGGGAGCTGGGAGGAGCATGACGATGGCGTGCTCCTCTCCTCTGGATCGAGCAAACCAGGGGCACGGGGACGAGGGGCTCAGCGGGCAGGAGCTGCGGCTTCGGAGGCTCCAACCAGCGAGGAGACAGGAGGGAAGTGGGTGAAGTTTTTGGATCTGGCTGGTGTTGTTTGGTTGGCTCGATGTGGACTCCGAGGAGGATTTAGAGAGAGGGTGGCGGTGGAAGAAGTGGATGGATGGGACAACTCTCCTCAAAATTAGGGTTGCTTTATATATATATATATGTTGTTGGATTAGGTTAGGGGGGGCATTCGGTCCGTCCGATCGTAATCGGGCGGTCGAGAATAAATTGGTTAGGGAGTCCAAATAACAAAATGGAGACGTTTTGTAGATGTTTGGGGATGATCCGGATCCAACGGTGACAACTGTCCGGGTCGGGTCCGGGACAACTTTCGGATGCGCGCGAGGGGTCGATGCACTGTGCAAAGAGGGAGTAGGTGGTTTGGCAAGAGGGAAATTGATAACCCGATTGGTCTCGGAACGGTCAACGAAGGAGAGGGGTTTGATGGCTCAGAAGAAAGAGAAGAGAGATGCCCGACAGCAGTTTCCGGAGACCGAAAACGTCCGACGTTTTGACCGGCTATAATGCCGTTATAAGTTTAACCGTTGGGCTATCAAACGAGCTTCGAATGCGATGAAACTTGGCAGACGACCTACATAGAACATAATAAGACCACACGCCAACTCTCATCCCATTCTGAGAACATTTTCCGGCCATTTATAAAATAATATTTCAGACGTGCCGCGGGCTCGTGCAAGTGTGGTTGGACTCAGAACGGACAACGGAAGGAATGGGGAGGCCGGGACGGATGTAAGTTTTAAAAACATGATGATGCAATGTACATGATGACATGACAAGATGCAACACGCAAGCGAATGACATGGCAACAACAGCGAATAACTGGAAGACACCTGGGGCAACGGTCTCGGGGCGTCACAATAGTTAATAATTAGTCTAGCATGTGCATGTCAAATGTCAATAAACAAATTAACTTCATCCATGGAATGGTTCTACAAAGCAAAGCTGGAAACATAAATACATAGTAGTCAACTAGTAAACTTATAACTTGTTTATTTACGTTTGTGCGTTAATAATGCTAGTGTAAATTTCTTCCTTATTTGTAGAAGTGCAAAGGTCATATTAGCTCCAAACAATGTTTGACAAAATCTTACTTTCTAACTACACTCCGAGTGCTCCACCTTGGACTATATCTTAGTATTGATATCTAGGCAAAAATTTAGCGTGACACTATATTTAAGGGATTTTTGTATTCGTGCCCCTAGTTGGGTCACGCTCGACTGATTTGCCCTTATTTTTTAAACAATTGCGGTTTTGCCCAGCTCACTTCACTCGCCTTGTGTTTTTGCCCTTCCGGGGCGGTTCCGACCAGTGAGCAGTCGCCTAGGGACAAATCAGTCGAGCGTGACCCAATTAGGGGCACGAATACAATTGTTCATATATTTAATGAGGAGAAAGAGTGTTACCATATCATTATGGCGATTTTGGCTGAAAAAGCGACTCTAGCAGAGTCGCCATCCCGCCCTCGATCACTATAATTTTTAGAGGAAGCTCCAAACCAAGCCCGCTGGCCTTCGCATTTGGTGACTATGGTGCATATTTGTAGCGCACTCCATCCCAAAACGGTTTGGCGTGAGGGACCTTTCCCCTTCCATTGTTCTTTTCGTCCGCGCAGCCGCCTCCCCTGCCTCGCTGTAGCGTTGCCTTTCACCACTTTGGCTCGTCCCCAGCCCCTGCTAATGACGGCATGGACGGTGCCTCGACCCCTGCGTCCAATTTCATTGTTTTGGAGTCAGATCCCGCGCCTCCTATGGCTCGGACAACTCACACACCTTCTGCGGTTCTGATAGTCTGGCACCACCGCCTAGGCTAGTACCTCATCCACCATGGTTGCGAAGAATCTGACGCGGACGTAGCGAAGGCTATGATGCCACATTGAGGTTGTGGCCTCCCCCCGCCAGAGCTACTACGGTCCTCTGCGAAGGGACCAAAGAAGAAGACGAGGAAGGCCCTCATCCCCCCTCCTCGCTTCCTTGTGCCGACTGGCGGAACTATGGCGCCTTCCAGTCATACGTCGGACCATAAACGACAATGAGGTATAAAACAACAATCGTTTTCCTTGCATTCTTTTTTTTGTTCAATTGAATGCGGGATGATCGTGGGAAATTGCTGGCAAATGTGCAATGTTTGCGATGTAGCACTAATTTTATGAATTTGGGGAATCAACCTTGGACGATGGATCATTTCTCAATAGTATGATTTGTGATTTCGGGACAAATAATGTCGATTTCAAGGGCACAACGTTCTCGCTTGTTTCAATTTGAGTCTTTCGGCTCATCGAAGAAGAAGGCAGTTTGGGGAACAAACTTTAAGCCCAATGAGGATATTCCGCTTGTCATGGCATGGGAACATATATCTCTCAATGCGGGCACTGAGAAAGTCAATCAAGCGCAAAGCGTTGGAAGCACAATGAGGATCGTTTCAAATATCATCTTGGGTGGAGAACAGATTGTTCCCTCAAATCTCTCACGAACCGATGGGGCATGATCCAAGAGATTTGCAGCCACTTGGAGGGTTGTTTGGAGAAAGTGAAGCACGCTCCTCCTAGCGGTGTCACCATAGACCAATATGTAAGCAATTTTATTGTTTTTTGATTGCCACATTTTCATTACTTTGAACATTCTCATAATTTTGAGCATTTGTTTGTTTTAGGTTAACTTAACCAAGAGAAGTACCAATAAATGGCCAAGTCGAAGAAAAATTGTTTGGCCTCCATCATTGTTGCAATTTGTTGGAGTGATGATGGCAATCCAAAAGCTGGGAAGTGCAACAATTCCTCTCTTGAGATGGACGACAGTGAAGATGATGATGGTGTTGGAGAGGAAAGGGAAAGGTGCCCAAAAATCCCACTCCGGCGTACAACATAGGTGGGCCTGACGGGAGGAAGATTGGAAAGGAGAAGCTCATGAGAGAAGGAGAGGTGGAGGCGATAAAAAAAATATAGATGAGTTGACAAAGGCAAGAAAGTATATGAGAAGAGAAATTAAACAAAGCTAGAGATGGAGGAGAGAACCAAGAGAAGAGGGCGAGATGGGATGCTATGCAAGAGAGCATACGGCGTCAGGAAGAGATGGTGTCATGTAGGCTCCAAAATCAGCAGAAGATGGAGGCGCGTAGGCTCCAACTTAAGGAAGATCAAATGAGGGAACAACACATAGTCAAGCATAAGTGGCTCATCATGTTGGATCCGAGCCAAATTGATTCAGTGGTGCGGGATTTTTGAGGGAAGGCGTGAGATGTGATCATACGCTCCATGAACCTCAGTCAATGGCACAGCACACCCGGAGAAGGATGGGATGGTGCACTCGGGGGCAACATGTGACTTGCATATTTTTGTGCCGGTTTAAATGTTTTTTCATGAAACTTGTCAAAAACTATGTGCATATTTGCTTGGCGTGCTAAACACTTACATTTGGAGGGAATCAAAGTGTTTGGCTTGAAAATAAATAAATAAATAAATAAATACTGAAGGTGAAGATATGACGACTCTGAGTTTGCGTGCCGCCTGCGTAGACTCCAAATGCAAATGGAGCACGCTTCATATGCATTGTGGCGATCGCACATACGATGGGGACTCTGCTAGAGTTGCCCCAAGAGACACTATTAGCCATTAGTTTGTTAAAAATGAACTACTCTTAATAATTTGGAGCATCTTAGAAGAGCTCCTAAAGATAAGTTTACTGAAGTTAGAAAACAGACATGCTCATTCACGACAGAAATCAAGGACCTGCCATTTTTATACTCTTTCAAACCACTCACCCACCAAATATTGCTGCTTCTATGTACAAAGTGTGCCACTGCAATCAGCAGCGACATAATAAGAACAGTTTGATCAGGCGAGCTTGGTCGAAGGTAGTAGGCAGGAAGGAAACTAAAGATGAGAGGTAACCGAAAGAAATCGAAGACCGAAAGTATTCGAGATCATCCGTTCTAAGTGCAGATCTGGAGATGGAAGAAGAAGGCTTTGTAGTTCAGGTGGTGGCCACCCAGAAGGCGGCAGCCTGCTCCTGCTCCCATTTGATGCTGCACCTCGCCGCCGTGGCGCCACTCTCCACCTTCAGGCACCGCTCGCGGCGCACGTACTTGGGGACCACGCACGCCTGCTGCTGCTGCTGCTGCTGATCGACCTCCTCTGCCTCATCTTCCTCTGCTTCTTGCGCTTCTTGTTGGCTGCTGCACGCGGCGGCGGCATTGCAGCCGGCGCAGGGCAGGAGGCGGAGCCGAAGACGCCCGCCGCTCCGCTCGGCCTCCATTCCGGAGGTCCGCACGGCGTACACCTCCAGCCGCCCGCCGCGCCGCTCGTGGACCATGCGCATGCGGGTCGCGCCAGCCGCCAGCGTCGTCAGCGGCGGCGGCAGCACGCGCGCCCTCGGCTCCGTCGGCTCCACCTTGGTCTCCTCCTCCTCCTCCTCCCTGTATTTCCTCTTCCGCTCCACGCCCTCGAAGGGGCCGTCGTCCGCGGCTGGGTCGACGCCACCGGTCTCGCACCCGAGCGCCTCGGTGCATATCTCCAGGTTCCGCTTCATGCCGTACCGGTACGTCGGCATCTTCTTGGGAGCGAACGGCAGCGCCAGCGACACACGCCGAGGCTTCGCGGGCTCCTGGACGGCGAACAGAGAGCCCCAAGGGCCGGCGGCAGGGAGCTGCGGCGGCGAGTCGAGCAGCGAGTTAGCCAGGGCGAAATGGAGACACGGTGGAGGTGACTGTTGGTGTGATTGGAGCGAGGTAGGCTGGGCTAGGGGACGCCGGCCGGAAAGAGACGCCACGAGAAGGAAGTGGAGTTGGAGGATTTGCAGTGGGACGCAGGTGCAGGTGCTGGCTGTGTGTGTTGTGGGGAAGAAGAGAGCAGGTGCCACTGGTTTATATAGGGCAGAGGCCGGGGAAGATGGTAGTTGTCGGTTGGAACATATTCCGCTGATGGTAATGGGCATACACATGGCTCTCCGGCTCCGATTCCATTCTCTTCGCAATACATGGAAGAAAACAAAAGAAGGAAAGAGCATTCCCAGGGATGGAGTAGTAGTGGCTGCTGCTGCGTGCCACCCTGGCCCGTAAGGGCAGGTCGCCCTCACCGTGCTTTGCAATTAGGCTGACGATCGATGCTTTGTCTGTGTGGTTAAGGGGCATGCGTAATGCTTGATAAGACAGTTTTAGCTTAATCTTATTAGGGCATCCAACACCAGCCCTCAAACCTCCCACAATCCTCTGGACTGCGTTGTCCGTACCGTGAAAGTCATCCAACGCTGACCGGAGCGGTCCGGACGCGATTTCTTCAGCAAACCGAAGACAAACATGGGGAAGGTTTGTGGGAGTCCGGGCCGATCCCAAGCCCGCTTCTGACCGTCCTGGCCCGCCACCCCCCTCTCGCGCGCATTCCCCGCCTATCGCCAGCTGTCCCGTTCATGCCACTGTAGAGCGCGCAACTCAACATTGAAGACGGTTCAGGGCAGACGCGACCTCTCATTGCCTCTGTCATTGAAGCGGCGCGCCAGCCGAGGACGCCACCCCGCTACACGTCCGGCTGAAAAAGCCTCCTCGCTGCATTCAAAGGCCTCCAATAAACCCACGTGAAAACCGAGAAATCTACTCCAGCCACACGGGCATTCATGAGTGGGTCGGCATTAAGCGAAACGCTGGCCGAGCTCCTCCCGTTTGCCCTCTATTTAAATGAGGCCAGACACCGGGCATCGCACCCATCTGCCGCTCCCCATCTCCTCCTTCACCATTTTCTCCATTCTTTCGATGGCTTCCGAAGAGTAGTTCTCCGGCATACAAGCGGTCTGGGTGGCCCGCCGAGTATTGTAAGTATTGGAGTGCATCGACGATTGTTTCAAATGTTATCTTGGGTGGAGATCAGATCGTGCCCTCAAATCCCTCACAAACCAATGGGGTATGATTGAAGAGACGGCCGTTTGAACGGTTGTTTGGAGCAAATGAAGCACGCTCCTCCTTGCTAGTGGTGTCACCATTGACCAACATATAAGACTTTTTTTGATTGCCACATTTGCATTACTTTGAGCATTCTTATCATTTTTTATCATTAGTTTGTTTTAGGTTAACTTAGCCCAAGAGAGGTGCCAATAAATGGCCAAGTCGAAGGGAAAATTGTTTGTCCTCCAACATTGCTAGAATTTGTTGGAATGATGATGGCAGTCTAAAAGTTGGCACTACTGGGAAATGACTTATAGGTGAAGCCAAATGAGTGTCGGGCGAGGCGGGGCACCTGCCACAACTATTTATAAAAACAATCAGTGGCGGGTAGCAAAACTTGCCCGCCACAACTAATAGGCTAACTATGGCGGGCAGAACTCATGACCCGCCACAGGTATAATCTCCCGGGCGGGACTTGTTTGTGTAACTCAGCAGTGACGGGCTCTATCTAATGCCTGCCACAGGTAGATGACTAAGCAGTGGCGAGCGTTATCTAGCAACCGCCACTAGTTATCCTTGCTAGATGTCCACTTTTGTTACAACATAGCTGTGGCGCTTCCTCGTTACCGCCCGTCGCAACACAAACATGTTTTATCAACCCACACGCACCCTGGCTTTCCTCCCACTCACTTCACTCACCCTAACTCTACCCCATGGATCTCGCTCTCGGCGCCGCTGTCGCCTCTTCCTCGCCGTCCACTTCGCCAGCCCCGCCGGCCCTGCCATCCTCTTGGCCGCCCTCGTTGGCCCCACTGTCCTCTGCCATCCCCGTCGGCCCCGCCATCCTCTTGTCCGCCCCATCGACCCCTTCGTCCTGTTCGTCGCCCTCGTCGGCCCCGCCGTCACCGCGACATAGGATTTGAAACGATCTCGTCATCCCCGCCATCACCCACACCAATGGCCGCGGCTGCCACCAACACCCACGGCCGTGGCCGCCACCCACATTGGTAGGGGAGCTAGGGTTAGAGTTAGGAGTATGTGGGTTAAGGGGTTACGGCTAGGGTTTGAAGATCGTAGATTGCTTGTGTTTCGTATTGTGTTCTATTACTTTTTGTTGTTGGTAGGGTTATGGCTAGGGTTTGTAGATCGTAGATTGCTTGTGACTCGTATTGTGTTCTGTTACAATTTTTGTTGGTAGGGTTATGATTAGGGTTTGTAGATCATAGATTGTAGGCACTTTCTTATTCGTAGGTTGTTTACAGGGATTCATAGTAAGAGCCCAAATTTTAATGTAGTGTTGTTGATATTGTTAGTTTATTCTTGAAGGAAATATGCCCTAGAGGCAATAATAAAGTTGTTATTTATATTTCCTTATATCATGATAAATGTTTATTACTCATGCTAGAATTGTATTAACCGACCTTAGTATACGTGTGAATTCATAAACAAACAGAGTGTCCCTAGTATGCCTCTACTTGACTAGGTCGTTAATCAAAGATGATTAAGTTTCCTGAGCATAGACATGTGTTGTCAATTGATGAACGGGATCACATCATTAGAGAATGATGTGATGGAAAAGACCCATCCGTTAGCTTAGCATTATGATCGTTTAGTTTTATTGTTATTGCTTTCTTCATGACTTACACATATTCCTCTGACTATGAGATTATGCAACTCCGGAATACCGGAGGAACACCTTGTGTGCTATCAAAGGTCACAACGTAACTGGGTGATTATAAAGATGCTCTACAGGTGTCTCCGAAGGTGTTTGTTGAGTTGGCATAGATCAATATTAGTATTTGTCACTCCGTGTATCGGAGAGGTATCTCTGGACCCTCTCGGTAATGCACATCACTATAAGCCTTGCAAGCAATGTGACTAATGAGTCAGTTGCAGGATGATGCATTGCGAAACGAGTAAAGAGACTTGCCGGTAACGAGATTGAACTAGGTATGAGGATACCGACGATCGAATCTCGGGCAAGTAACATACCGATGACAAAGGGAATGACGTACGTTGTTATGCGGTTTGACCGATAAAGATCTTCGTAGAATATGTAGGAACCAATATGAGTATCTAGGTTCCGCTATTGGTTATTGACCGGAGATGTGTCTCGGTCATGTCTACATAGTTCTCAAACCCGTAGGGTCCGCACGCTTAACGTTCGATGATGATTTGTATTATGAGTTATGTGTTTTGGTGACCGAAGTTTGTTTGGAGTCCCAGATGAGATCACAGACATGACGAGGAGTTTCGAAATGGTCGATAGGTAAAGATTCATATATTGGAAGGTTATATATGGACACCGGAATGGTTCCGAAGAGGTTCGGGGATTTTTCGGAGTACCGGGAGGTTACGGGAATCCCCCGGGACAGTTAATGGGCCTAATGGGCCATAGTGGAGGAGAGGAGGCAGGCCACGGGAGGTGGCGCCCCCCCCCTTGCCCAATCCAAATTGGACAAGGGGAGGGGGCCTGGCCCCCCTTTCCTTCTCCCTCTGCCTCCTTTCCATTTCCCCTCTCCGCTGGAAGGAAGGGGGGGGGAATCCTACTAGGAACGGAGTCCTAGTAGGACCCCCCCCCTCATGGCACGCCACCCCTGGCCGGCCACCTCCCCCCTCCTTTATATACGGGGGCGGGGGGCACCCCAAAGGCACACCAAGATTTCTCTTAGCCGTGTGCGGTGCCCCCCTCCACAGTTTACTCCTCCGGTCATAGCATCGTAGTGCTTAGGTGAAGCCATGTGCGGATCACATCACCGTCACCGTCACCACGCGGTCGTGCTGTCGGAACTCTCCCTCGACCCTGTACTGGATCAAGAGCTCGAGGGACGTCATCCAGCTGAACATGTGCTGAACACGGAGGTGCCGTATGTTCGGTACTTGGATCGGTTGGATCGTGAAGACATTCGACTAGATCAACCGCGTTACCTAACACTTCCGCTTTCGGTCTACGAGGGTATGTGGACACACTCTCCCCCTCTCGTTGATATGCATCTCCTAAATAGATCTTGCGTGATCGTAGATTTTTTTTGGAATTGCATGCTACGTTCCCCAACAGTGGCATTTGAGCCAGGTCTGTGCGTAGATGATATGCACGAGAAGAACACAAAGAGTTGTGGGCGATAATAGTCATACTGCTTACCATCAACGCCTTACTTTGATTCGGCGGTATTGTTGGATGAAGTGGTCCGGACCGACATTACATGACCGCGTTCTTGGGACTGGTTCTACCGACATGCTTTGCACACAGGTGGTTGGCGGGTGTCTGTTTCTCCAACTTTACTTCAATCGAGTTTGACTCTGGCCGGTCCTTGTTGAAGGTTAAAACACCACACTTGACCCAAAATCGTTGTGGTTTTGCTGCGTAGGTAAGAATGGTTCTTGCTAGAAGCCCATAGCAGCCATGTAAAACTTGCAACAACAAAGTAGAGGACGTCTAACTTGTTTTTGCAGGGCATGTTGTGATGTGATATGGTCAAGACGTGATGACATATAAATTGTTGTATGAGATGATCATGTTTTGTAAAATTTATCGGCAACTAGCAGGAGCCTTATGGTTGTCGCTTTATTTTATGAAATGCAATCGCCATGTAATTGCTTTACTTTATCACTAAGCGGTAGCGATAGTCGTAGAAGCAATAGTTCGCGAGACGACAACGATGCTACGATGGAGATCAAGGTGTCAAGCTGGTGACGATGGAGATCATGATGGTGCTTTGGAGATGGAGATCAAAGGCATAAGATGATGATGGCCATACCATGTCACATATTTTGATTGCATGTGATGTTTGTCCTTTATGCATCTTATTTTGCTTAGTACGGCGGTAGCATTATAAGATGACCCCTCACTAAATTTCAAGGTACAAGTGTTCTCCCTGAGTATGCACCGTTGCTACAATTCGTCGTGCCGAGACACCATGTGATGATCGGGTGTGAAAAGCTCTACGTTCACATACAACGGGTGCAAGCCAGTTTTGCACGTGCAAAATACTCGGGTTAAACTTGATGATCCTAGCATATGCAGATATGGCCTCGGAACACTGAGACTGAAAGGTCGAACGTGAATCATATAGTAGATATGATCAACATAGTGATGTTCACCATTGAAAACTACTTCATCGCATGTGATGATCGGACATGGTTTAGTTGATATGGATCACATGATCATTTAGATGACTAGAGGGATGTCTATCAAAGTGGGAGTTCTTTAGTAATATGATTAATTGAACTTTAATTTATCATGAACTTAGTACCTGATAGTTTTTTCATATCTATGTTGTTGTAGATCAATGGCCCCTGCTACCGTTCCCTTGAATTTTATGTTGGAGAACGCAGTATTTCAAAAAAAATCCTACGATCACGCAAGATCTATCTAGGAGATGCATAGCAACGAGAGGGGAGAGTGTGTGTGTCTATGTACCCTCGTAGACCGAAAGCGGAAGCGTTCAGTAACGTGGTTGATGTAGTCGAACATCTTCGTGATCCAACCGATCAAGTACCAACGCACGGCACCTCCGCGATCTGCACACGTTCAACTCGGTGACATCCCTTGTACTCTTGATCCAGCTGAGGCCGAGGGTGAGTTGCGTCAGCACGACGGCGTGTTGATGGTGATGATGAAGTTACCGACGCGGTGCTTCGCCTAAGCACTACAACAATATGATCGAGGTGGAAAACTATGGAGGGGGGCACTGCACACGGCTAAAGATCAACTTGTGTGTCTTTGGGGTGCCCCGCTCCCCCGTATATAAAGGAGGGAGGAGGAGGAGGCCGGCCTAGGAAGGGCGCGCCTATAGGGGGAGTCCAACTAGGATTCCCAATCCTAGTTGGAGTCCCCTTCCTTTTCCAAGAGGTGGAGAGAGGGACGGAGGAGGAGAGGGGGGCGCCGCCCCCTCCTAGTCCAATTCGTACCAGCCCATGGGGGACGCGCTGCCTCCCCTTGTGGCCCTTCTCTCCTTTCCACTAAAGCCCAATAAGGCCCAATACTTCCCCCGGTGAATTCCCGTAACTCCCCGGTTCTCCAAAAATAACCCGAATCACTCGGAACTATTCCGATGCCCGAATATAGCCTTCCAATATATGAATCTTTACCTCTCGACCATTTCGAGACTCCTCGTCATGTCCGTGATCTCATCTGGGACTCCGAACAAACTTCAGTCACCAAATCACATAAATCATAATACAAATCGTCATCGAACTTAAACATGCGGACCCTACGGGTTCGAGAACTATGTAGACATGACCGAGACACATCTTCGGTCAATAACCAATAGCGGAACCTGGATGCTCATATTGGCTGCTACATATTCTACGAAGATCTTTATTGGTCAAACCGCATAACAACATATGTTGTTCCCTTTGTCATTGGTATGTTACTTGCCCAAGATTCGATCGTCGGTATCCTCATACCTAGTTCAATCTCGTTACCTGCAAGTCTCTTTACTCGTTCCGTAATGCATCATCCCACAACTAACTCATTAGTCACATTGCTTGCAAAGCTTATAGTGATGTGCATTACCGAGAGGGTCCAGAGATACCTCTCCGATACACTGGATGACAAATCCTAATCTCGATCTATGCAAACTCAACAAACACCTTCGGAGACACCTGTAGAGCATCTTTATAATCACCCAGTTACGTTGCGACATTTGATAGCACAAAAGGTGTTTCTCTGGTATTCGGGAGTTGCATAATCTCATAGTCAGAGGAACATGTATAAGTCATGCAGAAAGCAATAGCAATAAAACTAAACGATCATAATGCTAAGCTAACGGATGGGTCTTGTCCATCACATCTTTCTCTAATGATGTGATCCCGTTCATCAAATGACAACACATGTCCATGGTCAGGAAACATAACCATCTTTGATAAACAAGCTAGTCAAGTAGAGGCATACTAGGGACACTCTATTTGTCTATGTATTCACACATGTACTAAGTTTCTGGTTAATACAATTCTAGCATGAATAATAAACATTTATCATGATATAAGGAAATATAAATAACTACTTTATTATTGCCTCTAGGGCATATTTCCTTCATTTTAATGCGTTCCTAGAGAAAGCTAAGTTGAAAGATGATGGTAGCAACTACATGGACTGGGTCCGTAACTTGAGGATTATCCTCATTGCTGCACAGAAGAATTACGTCCTGAAAGCACCTCTAGGTGCAAGACCCGCTGCAGGAGCAACTCCAGACGTTATGCATGTCTGGCAGAGCGAAGCTGATGACTACTCGATAGTTCACTGTGCCATGCTTTACGGCTTATAATCGGGACTTCAAAGACGTTTTGAACGTCATGGAGCATATGAGCTGTTCCAGGAGTTGAAGTTAATATTTCAAGCAAATGCCAGAGTTGAGAGGTATGAAGTCTCCAACAAGTTCTATAGATGCAAGATGGAGGAGAATAGTTCTGTCAGTGAACACATACTCAGAATGTCTGGGTACCATAACCACTTGACTCAGCTAGGAGTTAATCTTCCTGATGATAGTGTCATTGACAGAGTTCTTCAATCACTGCCACCAAGCTATAAAGGCTTCGTGATGAACTATAATATGCAAGGGATGGAAAAGACAATTCCCGAGCTCTTTGCGATGCTAAAGGCTGCGGAGGTAGAAATCAAGAAGGAGCATCAAGTGTTGATGGTTAACAAGACCACTAGTTTCAAGAAAGGGGGCAAAGGGAAGAAGGGGAACTTCAAGAAGAACAACAAGCAAGTTGCTGCTCAAGGGAAGAAGCCCAAGTCTGGACCTAAGCCTGAAACTGAGTGCTTCTACTGCAAAGGGAT
Source organism: Triticum dicoccoides (assembly GCF_002162155.2). Taxonomy (NCBI): domain Eukaryota; kingdom Viridiplantae; phylum Streptophyta; class Magnoliopsida; order Poales; family Poaceae; genus Triticum; species Triticum dicoccoides. The sequence continues at coordinate 446,108,068 of NC_041380.1, read as the reverse complement.
TGGTCACTGGAAGCGGAACTGCCCCCAGTATTTGGCGGATAAGAAGGATGGCAAAGTGAAAGATATATTTGATATACATGTTATTGATGTGTACCTTACTAATGCTCGTAGTAGCGCCTGGGTATTTGATACTGGTTCCGTTGCTCATATTGCAACTCGAAACAGGGGCTATGGATTAAACAAAGATTGGCTAAGGACGAGGTGACGATGCGCGTGGGAAATGGTTCCGAAGTCGATGTGATCGCCGTCGGCACGCTACTTCTACATCTACCATCGGGATTAGTTTTGATCTAAATTTAATTGTTATTTGGTGCCATCGTTGAGCATGAACATTATATTTGGATCTTGTTTGATGCGAGATGGTTATTCATTTAAATCGGAGAATAATGGTTGTTCTATTTATATGAGTAATATCTTTTACGGTCATGCACCCTTGATGAGTGGTCTATTTTTGTTGAATCTCGATTGTAGTGATACACATATTCATAATATTAAGCCAAAAGATGCAAAGTTAATAATGATAGTGCAACTTATTTGTTGCACTACCGTTTAGGTCATATTGGTGTAAAATGCATGAAGAAACTCCATGCTGATGGGCTTTTGGAATCACTTGATGCTTGCGAACCATGCCTCATGGGCAAGATGACTAAGACTCCGTTCTCCGGAACAATGGAGCGAGCAACTGACTTGTTGGAAATAATACATACTGATGTATGCGGTCCGATGAGTGTTGAGGCTCGCGGTGGGTATCATTATTTTCTAACCTTCACAGATGATTTGAGCAGATATGGGTATATCTACTTAATGAAACAACCATACTTTATTAGATATGGTGCGATATATGATGTCTCTTACCGATTTACCGCTATCGTTTTGGGGATATGCTTTAGAGACGGCTGCATTCACGTTAAATAGGGCACCATCTAAATCTGTTGAGATGACACCATATGAACTGTGGTTTGGCAAGAAACCTAAGCTGTCGTTTCTTAAAGTTTGGGGCTGTGATACGTCTTCAACGTATCTATAATTTTTGATTGTCCATGCTGTTATATTATCAATCTTGGATGTTTTATAATCATTTTATAGTCATTTTGGATCATTTTTTGGTACTAACCTATTGACATAGTGCCAAGTGACAGTTCCTGTTTTTCCATGTTTTTTACATCACAGAAAACAAATATCAAATGGAGTCCAAATGCCACGAAACTTTATGGAGATTTTTTATGGACCAGAAGGAACATGTTGGGCCTTGGTTGCACCTGGGAGGAAGTCCCGAGGAGGGGACAACCCACCAGGGTGCGCCAGGAGGCCCAGGCGCACCCTGGTGGGTTGTGCCCACCTCGGGTGCCCCCCAGACCGCCTCTTTGCTCTATATATACCCCCAAAATACCAGAACCCTAGGGGAGTCGACGAAATATTCATCCAGCCGCCGTAGAGTCCAGAACCACCAGATCCAATCTAGACACCATCTCGGATGGGGTTCACCACCTCCATTGGTGCCTCTCCGATGATGCGTGAGTAGTTCTTTGTAGACCTTCGGGTCCGTAGTTAGTAGCTAGATGGCTTCATCTCTCTCTATCTCTTGATTCTCAATACAATGGTCTCTTGGAGATCCATATGATGTAACTCTTTTTTGTGGTGTGTTTGTTGGGATCTGATGAACTTTGAGTTTATGATCAGTCATATCTTTTTATATCCATGAAAGTTATTTGAGTTTATTTGATCTCTTATATGCATGATCTCTTATAGCCTCGTATTTCTTCCCCGATATTTGGGTTTTGTTTGGCCAACTTGATCTATTTATCTTGCAATGGGAAGAGGTGCCCGGTAGTGGGTTCGATCTTGCAGTGCTTGATCCCAGTGACAGAAAGGGAATCGACACGTATGTATCATTGCTACTAAGGATAAAAAGACGGGATCTATATCTACACAATAGATAAATGACATCATGTCATCGTTATTATTGCATTACTCCGTTTTTCCATGAACTTAATACACTAGATGCATGCTGGATAGCGGTCGATGTGTGGAGTAATAGTAGTAGATGCAGGCAGGAGTCGGTCCACTAATCTTGGACGTGATTCCTATGTAATGATCATTGCTTGGATATCGTCATAATTATTTGAGGTTCTATCAATTGCCCAACAGTAATTTGTTTACCCACCGTTTGTTATCTTTCTCAAGAGAAGCCACTAGTGAAACCTACGCCCCCGGGTCTTCTTTCTCATATATTTGCTTGCGATCTACTTTTACTTTGCATTTTTATTCAGATTTATTAAACAAAAAATACAAAAATACTTTGATGTAGTTTATTTTATTCACGATCTATTATCTCAATCTACTACAAATTTCTGGCATCGTTACCCGAAAGGGATTGGCAACCCCTTAACACGTCGGGTTGTGAGGTGTTGTTATTTGTGTGCAGGTGTTGTTTATGTTGTGTTGCTTGGTTATCCTACTGGTTCGATGACCTTGGTTTCTTCACTGAGGGAAATACCTACCGTCGCTGTGCTGCATCATCCCTTCCTCTTTGGGGAAATACCGACGTAGTCCTAGCAGACATGAGCTTTTTGGCGCTATAATCAGAGAGCAATCAAAAGGAATTTCTGGCGCCATTGCCAGGCAGGATCTTCAACATAACCAGGTTCCTAATCACAAATCTCATCTCCTCGCAATTTACATTATTTGCCATTTGCCTCTCGTTTTCCTCTCCCCCGCTTCACAAAAAATTGCTGTTTTATTCGCTTCTCTTTTCCGCTCGCCGTTTTCTTGCCGGATCTGTTTTTGAGTGCAATCTTGTTGTGTGGTCATCATGACTCAAGAGAACATCAAGTTATGTGATTTTTCAAATACCAACAACAATGATTTTTCGGTATACCTCTATGGCGTGTGGTAGTACTGCTCAAGGGAGCGGTAGTACCGCAGGGGCCAGCGGTAGTACCGCTCCTGGTGAGCGGTAGTACCGCTGCCTCTAGCCCAGAACGCTGGCGTGCACGGAGGTAGGCACGGAAGTAATTTTTTACTTCCACGTCCTACTCCGTAGTACCGCTCCTGGTGAGCGGTAGTACCGCTGCCTCGTGTCCTGGCGCTGTTGCGTGCGGTAGTAGCTAGGCGCGGATGTTATTTTTTACATCCGCCCTTACGCGGTAGTACTGTGCCGACTTTTTCTCGTAGCTACCTCCAGCGGTTGTAGGCACAACATCTTTTATTTTCATCTGTGGTCGCCCGGTAGTACCGCAAGGGCAAGTGGTAGTACCACTCCTGCAGTACTACCGCCCTGTTGCCCCTTTGCAGTGTTGTTTCATTGGGCTTCTGCTGCCCTAGCGGTAGTACCGCTCGTAGGAGCGGTAGTACCGCTCTGTGCGGGCTGTGAGCATAACGGTTCGATTTTCCCCCTCCTATAAAAGGGGGTCTTCTTCCCCAATGAACTTTATCCTTTGAGCTCGTGTTTTCCCCCATTGTTGACCTTCTTCGAGCTTACTACTCTCAATCCCTCCATGGATTCTTGCTAGTTTTTGAGGGAAAAGAGAGAGGAGATCTAGATCCACACTTCCACCAATCACTTTCTCCTCTATGTGAGGGGAACCCCTTGGACCTAGATCTTGGAGTTCTTGGTGTTCTCCTTCTTGTTCTTCCTCTCACTTTCCTCCCTAGCATTAGTTGCTTTGGTGGGATTTGGGAGAGAAGGACTTGGGCACTCCGCGTGCCCTTGCCATTGCATTTGGTACATCGGTTTGAGTTCTCCACGGTGATACGTGGAAGTTACAAGTTGAGAAGCTTATTACTCTTGGGTGCTTGGTACCCTTGAGCTTGTTCCTCTTGGGTGCTTGGGCGCCCTAGACGGTTGGTGGTGTTCGGAGCTCAATCATTGTGGTGTAAAGCTCCGGGCAAGCGTCGGGGTCTCCAATTAGGTTGTGGAGATCGCCCCAGGCAATTTGACGGGTTTCAGTGACTACCCCTAAGGGTTCCCAAAGTGTACGGGTTCGGTGACCGCCCCCAAGGGTTGCCATTTGTACGGGTTCGGTGACCGCCCTCAAGGGTCCCTTAGTGGAATCATGGCATCTTGCATTGTGCGAGAGCGTGAGGAGATTACGGTGGAACTAGTGGCTTCTTGGGGAGCATTGTGCCTCCACACTGCTCCAAACGGAGATTAGAATCCGCAAGGGTGTGAACTTCGGGATACATCATCATATCCGCATGCCTCGGTTATCTCTTACCTGAGCCCTTTACTTATGCACTTTACTTTGTGATAGCCATATTGTTTCTTGTCATATATCTTGCTATCACATAGTTCTTTATCTTGCTTAGCATAAGTTGTTGGTGCACATAGGTGAGCCTAGTTGTTGTAGGTTTTATGCTTGACAAATTAACCACTAGGTTTATTCCGCATTTGTTCAAGCCTAACCGTAATTATTTTAAAACGCCTATTCAGCCCCCTCTAGGCGACATCCACAATCTTTCACTTGTGATATTAATACCGCTTTGCTGAATCTTGTTATGAAAGACCAATTTTCTGGTACTCCTAATGAGGATACCGCGTCCCATCTTCATACCTTCATGGAATTATGCGATATGAAAAAGAAAAAAGATGTGGACAATTATGTGGTCAATATGAAATTATTTCCGTTTTCTTTGCGTGATTCTGCAAAAATTTGGTTCTCTTCTTTGCCTCGCAATAGTATCGATTCTTGGAACAAGTGCAAATATGCTTTTATCACTAAGTATTTTCCTCCCGCAAAAATTATTTCCCTTAGAACCCAGATCATGAATTTCAAGCAACTTGAACATGAGCATGTTGCACAATCTTGGGAAAGGATGAAAATGATGCTAAGGAATTGCCCAACTCATGGGTTAAATCTTTGGATGATCATACAATTTTTTTATGTGGGATTGAATTTTGTTTCTCGTAATCTTTTAGATTCCGCCGCGGGTGGTACGTACTTTTATGGAAACTACTTTGGGTGAAGCCACCAAATTGCTTGATAATATTATGGCAAATTATTCACAATGGCATACCGAAAGAGCTCCTACTAGTAAAAAAGTTAATTCAGTTGAAGAAATTTCTTCTTTGAGTGAAAAAGTTGATGCTCTTGTGAAATTGGTTGCTAGTATAAGTGCTCCTATTGATCTTAATGATATTCCTTTGTCTACTTTGATTGAGCAAAATAGTGATGCCATAGATGTGAATTTTATTTCTCGAAATAATTTCAACAACTCCTAGGCCTTTTCCTAGTAATTCCTCTAATAATTATGGTAATTCCTATGGAAATCAATCTTATTATAATAATAGGAAAACCTCTGATCTTGAGAATAATATTAAAGAATTTATCAATACGCAAAAGGTTTTCAACACTTCCATAGAAGAAAAGTTGAGTAAGATTGATGATTTGTCTAGAAGTGTTGATAGAATTGCTCATGATGTGGAAAATCTCAAGATGAAAATTTTTGTGCCTAAGGTTGATGAATCAATTAAATCTATTTATGTTTCTATGGATGAAAGTAAGAAAAGAACCGCTATGCTTAGAGCTAAAAGAGAATTTTTACAAAAAGCGTTTTCTAGTGATTTCTTTCACAAAAGTGATGAAGATCTTAAAATGATTGGTGTTTCTTCTATTGATTCCTTGTTTAGTAAAGTTAATATTGATGAAAAAGGGATTGGAGAAGAGTCAACTTTAGGTAGAAGGTGTCCCAATATTTCGGAGGGTGAAAATCTTGTTGAGAAAATTGATGAAAGTGGGTTTGGAGAGGTTAAAACTTTAGCTAGTGATGTGCCCACTCTTTTGGACTACAAAGACTTTAATTATGATAGTTGCTCTTTAATTGATTGTATTTCTTTGTTGCAATCCATGATAAATTCACCCCATGCTTATGAACAAAATAAAGCTTTTACTAAACATATAGTTGATGCTATGATGAAAGCTCTTGAAGAAAAATTGGAATTAGAAGTTTCAATTCCAAGAAAATTGCATGATGAACGGGAACCTACTATCAAAGTCAAGATTAAAAATTATGAGTGTTTTGCTTTGTGTGACTTGGGTGCTAGTGTTTCTACAATTCTGAAATCTTTATGTGATGTGCTTGGTCTTACTAATCTTGAAGAATGTTCTTTGAATTTGCACTTGGCGGATTCTACTATTAAAAAGCCTATGCGAAGAATTAATGATGTTCTTATTCTTGCAAATAGGAATTATGTGCCCATAGATTTTATTGTTCTTGATATTGACTGCAATCCGTCTTGTCCAATTATTCTTGGTAGACAGTTTTTACGCTCTATCGGTGCCGTGATTTATATGAAAGAAGGCAAAATTAAGTTCCAATTTCCTTTGAGGAAGGGTATGGAACACTTTCCTAGAACTAGAATTAAGCCACCTTATGAATCAATCATGAGGGCATCTTATGGATCTCGAACCAAAGATGACAAAACTTAGATCCTTGCTTTATGCCTAGCTAAGGGCGTAAAACTATAGCTCTTGTTGGGAGGCAACCCAATGAATAAAATTTAGTTTTGCTTTTTGCTTCCTGTTTTTGTGTGTTAACACAATTATGCTCTGTTATGATTGTGTGTTTTTATGTTTTAGTTAGTGTTTGTGCCAAGTAATGGCTTTAGGATCTTCTTGGGTGATAGTTGTTTGATCTTGCTGAAAAAATAGAAACTTTTATGCTCACGGAATTAATTTTAGTTTTTTTACCAGAGATCGATAAAATACTCATTCCACTTGCAGTAGATCAATATACAAATTCCTCAGGGCGTCTTAATTTTTCAGAATTTTTGGAGTTACAGAAGTATTCGAAATAATCAGATTGCTATAGACTGTTCTATTTTCTTTGTGTTGTATGCTTATTTTGATGGCTCTATGGTTTTCTTTGATGAGTTTTTGCCATAGAAAAGTTGGAATACAGTAGATATAATACAAAAACAAAATATGAATTGGTTTGATACAACAATTATAGTAGTGGTTTATTATTCTTATACTAACGGATCTCATGAAGGTTTTGTTGAGTTTTGTGTGATTGAAGTTTTCAAGTTTTGGGTTATCTTACGATTGATGAAGGAAGGATGGAAGAGCCTAAGCTTGGGAATGCCCCGGCATCCCAAGCTATTATCCAAGAATGAGCAAAAAACTAAGCTTGGGGATGCCCCCGAGTGGCATCCCCGCTTTCTTCCAACAACTATCGGTATTTTACTCGAGACTATATTTTTATTCGTCACATGATATGTGTTTTGCTTGGAGCGTCTTGTATGATATGTGTATTTGCTTGCTTTAATTTGTGTTTTGAGTCATCAATCCTTGCTGGACAAACCTATTTTAGAGAGCCAAAATTATGTCGTGACTTGTTAGAATTGCTCTCTATGCTTCACTTAAATCTTTTATGAGCTAGGACTTGAACTAGTGCTTAACTTATATCTTTTTGAGCACGGTGTGATTAGTAAATTTTTAAGAAATTCTCTCTTGCTTCACTTAAATTATTTTGAGAGAAAGAAAATTTGTTATGCTCATGATCTTCACTTATATTTGTTTGAGCTTATGAAAAGCAACACAAGAAAATTAGTCCCAAAGTGATAGATATCCAAGAAGGATAAAGTAAAAGAAAAAAATGTCATGAAGATCATTGGACAGAATAAACTTGATTCTTAGTAATAGTTTTGAGATATGATGATGTGATATGTGAGTTATGTTGATGAGTAATTATGCTCTAGTAGGAATATTGGTGTTAAGGTTTGTGATTCCCGAAGCATGCACATATAGTCTCTCGTTATGCTATGATGTTGGAGCATGATTTATTTTTGATTGTATTCCTTATGAGTGGCGGTCGGGGACGAGCGATGGTCTTTTCCTACCAATCTATCCCCCTAGGGGCATGCGTAGTAGTACTTTGCTTCGAGGGCTAATAAACTTTTGCAATAAGTATATGAGTTCTTTATGACTAATGTGAGTCCATGGGTTATACGCACTCTTACCTTTTCGCAATTTGCTAGCCTCTATGGTACCATGCATTGCCCTTTCTCACATCGAGACATGGTGCAAACTTCATAGGTGCATCCAAACCCCGTGATATGATATGCTCTATAACACATAAGCCTTATTATATCTTCCTCAAAACAGCCACCGTAGCTACCTATTATGGCTTTTCCATGGCCATTCTGAGATATATTTCCATGCAACTTCCACCGCTTCTATTTGATGACTTGAGCATTCACTGTCATATTGCTTTGCATGATCATATAGCTAACATAGTAGTTGTGGCTCAGCCACCGTTCATCATTTTTCATACATGTTACGCTAGATCATTGCACATCCTAGTACATGCCAGAGGCATTCATATAGAGTCATACTTTGTCATAGGTATCGAGTTGTAATTTTTATTTCTTTTGAGTTATAAGTAAATGGAAGTGTGATGATCATCATTATTCATTTTTAGAGCAGTGCCCCAGTGAGGAAAGGATGATGGAGACTATGATTCCCCCACAATTCGGGATGAGACTCTGGACAATGAGAGAAAAAGAAAAGAAAAAAAGAAAAAAAGAAAAAAAGAAAGGAAGAAAAAAAAGAAAAAAAGAAAAAAATAAACAAAGAGAGAAGGGGCATTGTTAGTATCCTTTACCACACTTGTGCTTCAAAGTAGCACCATGTTTTTCATATGGAGAGTCTCCTATGTTGTCACTTTCATATACTAGTGGGATTTTTTCATTATAGGATTAGATGCAGACCCACTTAGTTTTCATATTGAGCTTTCATACACTTATAGCTCTTAGTGCATTCGTTGCATGGCAATCCCTACTCCTCATGTTGATATCGATTGATGGGCATCTCCATAGCCCGTTGGTTAGCCGCATCGATGTGAGACTTTCTTATTTTTTTGTCTTCTCTATATTTACCCCTATCATCATACTCTATTCCACCCGTAGTGCTATATCCATGGCTTGCGCTCATGTATTGCGTAAGAGTTGAAAAATCTGAAGCGCGTTAAAAAGTATGAACCAATTGCTTGGCTTGTCATCAGGGTTATGCATGATAAATACTTTGTGTTAAGAAGACAGAGCATGACAAGACTATATGATTTTGTAGGGATAACTTATTTTAGCATTGATATTTTGAAAGACATGGTTGCTTATTGACATGCTTGAGTATCTAAATTATTATGTCAACACTATAATATTGCTTTGAATCACATAAAAAGTCCAAATGCCCATGATATAAAGAAAATAATATGATATGACATGTTAAACATCACTCCACATCAAAAATTCTGTTTTTATCACTTACCTACTCGAGGACGAGTAGGAGTTAAGCCTGGGGATGATGATACATCTCCAATGTATCTATAATTTTTGATTGTTCCATGTTGTTATATTACCAATATTGGATGTTTTATAATCATTTTATAGTCATTTTATATCATTTTTTGGTACTAACCTATTGACATAGTGCCAAGTGCCAGTTCCTGTTTTTTCCGTGTTTTTTACATCATAGAAAATCAATATCAAACGGAGTCCAAATGCCACAAAACTTTATGGAGATGTTTTTATGGACCAGAAGGAACATGTTGGGCCTTGGTTGCACCTGGGGGGAGTCCTGAGGAGGGGACAACCCACCAGGGCATGCCAGGACGCCCAAGCACGCCCTGGTGGGTTGTGCCCACCTCGGGTGCCCCCCAGACCACCTCTTTGCTCTATAAATACCCCAAAAATACTAGAACCCTAGGGGAGTCGACGAAATATTCATCCAGCCGCCGCAGATTCCAGAACCACCAGATCCAATCTAGACACCATCTCGGATGGGGTTCACCACCGCCATTGGTGCCTCTCCGATGATGCGTGAGTAGTTCTTTGTAGACCTTCGGGTCCGCAGTTAGTAGCTAGATGGCTTCATCTCTCTCTCTCTCTCTCTCTCTCTTGATTCTCAATACAATGGTCTCTTGGAGATCCATATGATATAACTTTTTTTGCGGTGTGTTTGTTGGGATCTGATGAACTTTGAGTTTATGATCAGTCATATCTTTTTATATCAATGAAGGTTATTTGAGTTTCTTTGATCTCTTATAGCCTCATATTTCTTCTCCGATATTTGGGTTTCGTTTGGCCAACTTTATCTATTTATCTTGCAATGGGAAGAGGTGCCCAGTAGTGGGTTCGATCTTACGGTGCTTGATCCCAGTGATAGAAAGGGAACCGACACGTATGTATCATTGCTACTAAGGATAAAAGGATGGGATCTATACCGACGCAATAGATAAATGGATCTTGTCTACATCATGTCATCATTCTTATTGAATTACTCCATTTTTCCATGAACTTAATACACTAGATGCATGCTGGATAGCGGTCGATGTGTGGAGTAATAGTAGTAGATTCAGGCAGGAGTTGGTCTACTAATCTTGGATGTGATGCCTATGTAATGATCATTGCCTGGATATCGTCATAATTATTTGAGGTTCTGTCAATTTCCCAATAGTAATTTGTTTACCCACCGTTTTCTATCTTTCTCGAGAGAAGCCACTAGTGAAACCTACGGCCCCCAGGTCTTCTTTCTCATATTGCTTGCGATCTACTTTTCCTTTGCATTTTTATTCAGATTTATTAAACCAAAAATACAAAAGTACTTTGCTGCACTTTATTTTATTTATGATCTATTATGTCAAACTATTACAAATTTCTGGCATTGTTACCCGAAAGGGATTGACAACCCCTTTAACACGTCGGGTTGCGAGGTGTTGTTATTTGTGTGCAGGTGCTGTTTACGTTGTGTTGCATGGTTCTCCTACTGGTGATAACCTCAGTTTCTTCATTGAGGGAAATACCTTCCGTCGATATGCTGCACCGTCCCTTCCTCTTTTGGGAAATACCGACGTAGTCCTAGCAGACAGGAGCTTTTCTAGCGCTATGGTCAGAGAGCAATCAGGTTGCGATGCTTATGTGAAAAAGCTTCAACCTGATAAGCTCGAACCTAAATCGAAGAAATGTGTCTTCATAGGATACCCAAAGGATATTGTTGGGTACACTTTCTATCACAGATCTGAAGGCAAAATATTCGTTGCTAAGAATGGATCCTTTCTAGAGAAGGAGTTTCTCTCGAAAGAAGTGAGTGGGAGGAAAGTAGAAATTGATGAGGTAATTGTAACTTCTCCCGAATGGGAAAGTAGTTCATCACACCAATCAGTTCCAGTGATCCCTACACCAATTAGTGATGAAGCTAATGATGAAGATCATGAAACTTCAGATCAAGTTACTACCGAACCTCGTAGATCAACTAGAGTACGATCCGCACCAGAGTGGTACGGTAATCCTGTTCTGGAAGTCATGTTACTAGACCATGATGAACCTATGAACTATGAGGAAGCGATGATTAGCCCAGATTCCGCGAAATGGCTTGAGGCCATGAAATCTGAGATGGGATCCATGTATGAGAACAAAGTGTGAACTTTGGTTGACTTGCCCGATGATCGACAAGCCATAGAGAATAAATGGATCTTCAAGAAGAAGACTGACGCTGACGGTAATGTTATTGTCTACAAAGCTCGACTTGTTGCAAAAGGTTTTTGACAAGTTCAAGGAGTTGACTATGATGAGACCTTCTCACCCATAGCGATGCTTAAGTCTGTTCGAATCATGTTAGCAATTTATGATTATGAAATTTGGCAAATGGATGTCAAAACTGCATTCCTTAATGGATATCTTAAAGGAGAGTTGTATATGATGCAACCAGAAGGTTTTGTCGATCCTAAAGGTGCTAACAAAGTGTGCAAGCTCCAGAGATCCATTTATGGACTGGTGCAAGCCTCTCGGAGTTGGAATATACGCTTTGATAGTGTGATCAAAGCATATGGTTTTATACAGACTTTTGGAGAAGCCTGTATTTACAAGAAAGTGAGTGGGAGATCTGTAGCATTTCTAATATTATATGTGGATGACATATTGTTGATTGGAAATAATACATAATTTGTGGATAGCATAAAAGAATATTCGAATAAGAATTTTTCAATGAAAGACCTCTGTGAAGCTGCTTATATATTGGGAACCAGGATCTATAGAAATAGATCAAGACGCTTAATTGGACTTTCACAAAGCACATACCTCGATAAAGTTTTGAAGAAGTTCAAAATGGATCAGTCAAAGAAAGGGCTTGCCTGTGTTACAAGGTATGAAATTGAGTCAGACTCAATGCTCGACCACTACAGAAGATAGAGAGAAAATGAAAGTCATTCCCTATGCCTCAACCATATGTTCTATCATGTATGCAATGCCGTGTACCAGACCTGATGTATGCTTTGCTATAAGTTTAGTAGGGAGGTACTCTTCGTGGTTTTGTCACGGCAGATGTCCTCATGAAAGGACTTAGTCGTGGAGCCATCGCAACGGATTAGCTTGAAGGGGTTAAAGCGGACACAGGGACGCAAGAGAGTTTATACTAGTTCGGCCCCTTCGATGAAGGTAAAAGCCTACATCTAGTTGTGATGGAATTGATGGGGTTTCGATGACTAGGGAGCAAACAAGCTTCGCCTAAGTCTCGAGTTGTTGTCTGTTGTCTTGAACCGCCGCCGGGTCGCCCCCTTATATACATGGGTGACGCCCGTCGGTTTACAGAGTCCCAACACCGGCTCATATAAGTGTCCGTTTTGGTCTCCCCTTATTCCTAACTTACAATACAAGTTTACATACCGACGCCGATTTACAGCTACAGGCCTTAAACCGATCATGGGCTTTAAGCCCTCATCTACCTTCATGGGCTTTAACATACTTAACTACTGATGAAGTTAACCCGGCCCAGATAGGCCGGTTTACGCCCAGTAGTAATATCCCCAACATTAGGCCCCAAATTGATTTGAACAGGTTCATGTCAATCCTTTAACAAAAACTTCATCTTCAACCTCTTCTTGTAGTTTGGTGAACTGCCGTGATGCCATCTTCTCTGATTACTGTAAATCGGAGTGACGTCATCTGTCATAAAGAAACTATCCATGATACCTTCTTGTTTAATAGATCTGGGACAATCAAGGCGACGGCTCTGTTTCCAAATTCGCGGCCCCTTTATTCTCGCGCCTGACACATGTCCCTTTCTTTATAAATAGGACCAAAGGGTCATTTCTTTTTTCCCTTCATGCCCTTCTGCTTCGTCTTCCTCGCGTCGCCCAGCTTCGGAGCTCCGCCGTCGTCGTCAACTATTGCACCAACCTTGGCCGCTGCATCACCCTGAGCGTACTAGAGCACCGCTTCGACCTTCCGCGTCTTCCTCAGCTCCGGTAAGTCTTCTATCTTTTTCATTATAGATTTGTTCTAGGGTTTCCATGCTCTCTAGTGTTCATCGCCTGCTCCTTGTTCATATGCTAGATCTTTAGACGAGTCTGTGAATCTTTGCTTTTGTGTAGCAGTAGTTTTTACCCTCTGTTTTCACTTTCGCATATTAAGACCATAGATCTTATCCGTAGCAATGGCTCATTGATTCGGCACTGCTCCTTTTGGGCCTTGAATTTTTATCTCTTTTATGAACATGTTCCATATCCAATGCTGTAGTATAATCTTGTGAAACCTGTTTTTGCATACTTACTCATCTGCAATCTCGACTGTTTCAATGTTTAGACCAGGCGGTTTAACTTTGTAGAAAAAATTGCCAAACCGGTATATACCATTAGTCCCCTTGTTGAACTGCCAGATGCTATTGCTTCATAAAACTCCGGTTTAGATAGAGCTGTCTCCGGTTTAACATTGTACATACCAGTGTACTTTAATCAATGCATTCTTGAACTAGAATCACCTATCTTGTAGATTTCATCATGGCCAAGCAAGTATATGAGTGCAACTGGGTTCCTTCTCACGTCACAGAGACTCAACTGAATAATTTAGTCCTGATCGGCGCTTTAGGCAGCAAAAACACCATCCATTGGAGGGTCCCTAGCAAAGAATGCCCTCCCACACCTCAAGAAGGAGAGGTCGTTGTTTTTGTAGATCACTTAGCCCGGGGCTTTAAGCCGCCCGGTTCTAAATTTTACCGGGATGTTTTGGCCGATTTTCAACTCCGCCCACAAGACACTGGCCCCAACTCTGTTACAAACATGTGTCACTTCCAAGTGCTCTGTGAAGTGTTCTTTCAAGAGGAGCCCACAGTTGAGTTGTTCAGAGACTGCTTCCATCTAAACTGCCGTACTGAGTTTACTGATGGTTCCAATACGGAATTGGGTGGTGTGGCGATTCAGAAAAGGAAAGAGGTCACATACCCTCACGCCAAACTGCACAGCCACCCCAAAGAGTGGAATCAAACATGGTTCTATTGCAAAGACACTTCCCCTACTGGTGAAAATCCTTTGCCTGGCTTTCGTCCGGAGCGGCTTAGCAATACACACCCATTTCCGCAAAGGTTGACTGCCAAGGAGAGAAGCAAATACGCTCCCCAACTATCCAAGCTCAGAGCCTTCATGGCCAACGGTTTAACAGGGGTTGACCTCGCTCGCTGTTGGATATCGTGGAGCATACTGCCCGTTAGTCCGTGCTCTGGTTTGATGTGCGAGTATACTGGCAGTGCTGATGACCCACTACGACATGCTAACATCCAGCTCACCGACGAAGAAATCACAGAAGCTGTGAATAAAATGCTGAATGAACCGGAACACATATGTGCTCGAACCGGCCTGCTTCCTTTCTGTGCCACCAACAAACCTCCAGCTGTAAGAGTTTGATTTTTCTTTTTACTGAACCTGTTATTGATATATCTGGTCATTGTTTAATATCAATGTCTGTTTAAACAGGGCGATGATCTGTTTTGGAGCAAGAAGCTTCCACGGGAGAAGCCAGAAAAAACAGACAAACCGGAAAGACCAACCCGGCCAAAGACTAAAGTCGTGAAACGGCCTGCTCATAAGAAGAAAACCACTGCATCTTCTGATCCGGCCCCTGATGATGATGTGGGTAATCCGGACCTTGAGGTAGAGCTTGACTCACTTGGCTTATTTTTCATACGCCTTATTGATGATGACATTTGTCAGGATGATGCCGAAGCCAGCCATGCTGATGCTGCAGAGGTAATTACTCTCTCTTCCGATTCAAACCCTTTGCCTTCACTAAAAATCCGTCAGGCAAACTGGAAGGTTAAATTTTCTCATCCTCTTGCTTACTTGAATCCCAAATTTCTTATGAAGACCCAACAGCACGAAGCTCGCCGCACAACCCGACACAGTGGCCAGGTAGTTACCTCCGCCGGTTTACCGAACAGTCCGGTTCGAAAACGCCGTTACGAGGTCTCTAATTTGCTTGTCAGTGCTTGTCCTAAAGCGGGCTGTTTTTGTCAACCTCTTAATCCATTTGACTCCGATTATCAGGTTACTTCCCACTCATCCTCTGGCGAGTCATCGGCTACTCAGCTGCCACCGCTCAAAAAGGTGCTTGGGTAAGCTATACTTATCATAATATTTCTGGTACATCACCTTGGAACATATGTTGTATTTGACTTTGTTATTCCTTTCAGGGCCAAGCCTAGGCCGAGCAAGAAGGCTCGCCTGGATAAAGCGGCCGAGGAGGACGCCGTCCCTGAACCGGGTAAAACACCAGATCTTGAAGCGGCTATTCATGAAGATATACCCAATGATCCACCACAGCAGGATGACGATTTTATTGCTGAAGAAAGGCCTATTGACACCTCAGGCCCTATCAACCGGCCCACAAGTCCCATCCGGATTGAAAAATCCACGAGTCCATCCAAGCCTACTGATAAGCCAACGGCCCCAATGCAAACCAGCGATGACAAGGATGATGAGGTTGTCATTACTGGCATTGGTCGCACAGAGCCAGGCAATCCCGTTGCTTTATCCAGACACACTGCCAAGGAAGAATTTGCTGCTATTGGCAAGGGAAAATGGAATGCCGCTCTAAACGCCCAAGATCTCCATTCCGGCTATCTGAACCGGCTATACGCCAGCCGTGACTATGAAGCTGGTCTGGTTAATATGATGAAAGAGAAATATGAGGTAACTTCAATATGCTTATCTGCGTATATACTTCAATCTGTCAACTCTCCTAGGCCCCAAGGGCCGGTTTAGAATCTCCGTTCAAACCGGGACTTGTCAATGCAGACTTCAATATTTTCTGAATTTGCTGATATAGCCCCCAAGGGCCGGTTCAACTTAGTATAGTTAAACCGGGACTTTAGGTAATCAAGATTGTAGCAGCAATATTAACTGAACAAATATCCATTAGCCCCCAAGTGCCACGTTGAATACTTGTATTGAGCTTGGGACTTTTCTGAATAATTGAAGAGAAAATATGCATTAGCCCCCAAGTACCAAGGGCATAACTTGTTATGTGGTTGGTACTTCAATTCTTGTACCGTTATCTGAATTGTATGACTGCCTACATGCAGGCTGAGCTGAACAAAAGGGAAAACCAGATCACTGATCTGCAAGAAAATCTGAAGTGCCAACAAGCTGAAACCTCCAAAGCAAAAGAGGAATTAACCAGCGCTTTAAGCGACATGGAACAGCTTAAGGAGGGCTTCAAGAAGAAGCGGGCGGATTGGGCCACTGAAAAATCCGCTTTAACCAAACGAGCAGAAGATGCCGAGGCTGCACTGAAACCTGTGGTGGACGAACTGACCAGCATAAAGTAGCAAGTGCATGCCATGACCGTTGATATCTTTGGTAAGCTGGTTTGATTTCTGGATTGATTCGGCCGTCTTATAGAGCTGCCGGTTTGTTAACCCTTTGTAATATTTCAGGGACATGCATTGGTCACTTGGGGTCAGATGTGCGGAAGAAATTGAAAGCCACCTACACATTGACCGAACAACTGTACATTGGTGCACAGCGGATCATCTCTGCTGCATCCCACAACAATCTGGCGCCCACTTTGATTCAGGACACTCTGAAGAGACTGTCGATGCTTCCTGCCCGGGTTGAAGAGCTGAAAAAATCCGCTGATCGAACCGGTGCGATCAATGCCTTAATCCGGGCAAAAGCTTGGGTGCCGGATTTTGATCCTGTTGAAGCAGCTCAGGGCTATCCCAGCTTGAAGGAAGACGGGTTAGAGTTTAGTGAAGTGGATCTGCGAGTAATAAACCGGGAGGTGCATCCGCTAGCTTGTCAATTGGTTGAAGAAGCAAACTTGTCTCATTATCAAGCCCAATATGACAACCAAAACAAGCGAGTAGCTGCACCAATTCCTGAAGCGGAAAATCTTGTCCCTCCAATCCGTAAGCATACTTACGCTCCCGATATTGAACCGTCGTTGCTGATCCATGATGAAGCTGTCTTTCAAGCATTAATGGGAATCGACTGGACAACTGTTGATTTCCAGCCGCTGGGTAGAGAAGTTGAAGTTGAAGTGGCGCGGGATGACCCACAACCATCAGGCCAGGCTGGTGACCAAGCTTGAACCGGAAGCCGGTTTAAACTGCTTCTCCTTTGCGAAAAAAACAATGATCTTATTTTGGGCACCGTGTTGCCTTGTAATAGGCTAGCTGATACTCTTGATTTTGATATGCCTTCGTGCATAATTGCTGCAACTTGTTCTTTCTTTGGGTGATGAACTTTCCAAAGTATTTTCTGCAATACAAAAAATCTTAAAGCGCCACCGCGGTTGTACCGTCAGGCGGAGTATGATGTCTGCATATCAAAATATCTGAAATTTAAGCATATGATCAAATCTTTGGGATACATAATACCGGCCATCGTTGGGCATGAAGTTGGTTTGGCCAATCTTGAAGCGGAGGTTTATAAACCCACACTGTTAGAGGAGATAGCAGCTCCTGTATATATCTAATGCCGGTTTACCATGTAAGCCGTGCCGGGTTATAATAAAACACCGTGTTAGTCCGAAATAGGATGTTAATAAAAAATCAAACTGGGCAAATAGTCTCCGGATTAAAAATGGACCGTGTTCCGTCAATTGACAGTTTGAACCGGTTTAAAACTTTGTCGGTTTAAAAAAACCCAACAAAAAGAAAGAAATATCTATCAAAGAAAATTGTGAAGCAAAGGCAATGATAAAACCGTTTGCAAAAAGAGGCTTATTTGAGCCGATCAGATGGCGTTACCATGGTCGGACACGACCAAGCTCCCGATAGGTGTAGCTATGGTTCAAGTCAGTCAGATCCCCAAATGAAACCGTGGCATTTATGCCGATCAAAAGGCGTGGCAATGGTTCGGGTTCTACCAAGCCCCCAAGTGATTCTGTGGCCTTAGGCCGATCAAGAGGCGTGACTGGTTCAGACTTGACCATGTCCCCAAGTGATCTGGTGGCTTTCGCCTATCAAAAGGTGTTGCATTGGTTCGGATACGACCAAGCCCCCAAGTGATATTACATGGTGCTTTGAAAAGCTAACTCAAGGGGTAAACCGGAGGCCGCTTTAGAACAACTCCGTGTAACCACACATGATGTAAAAGAACAGATACCCAGCTTTAGCTGAGGTTCCGGTTTATTATATTAATCATAATATATACATCGTCATAATATGTACATAAGTAGAGCCAATGGCTCAGGTATAGTAAGGCCGAAGATGAGCTATGTTCCACGACATGTTGGTCTCCTCCTCTGATGTACGTGAGTCCTTATGCTCTCGAATATCGATCAGATAGTATGACTCGTTGTGCAGATTCTTGCTGACCACGAAAGGTCCCTCCCATGGTGGGGTTAACTTATGCATATCAGTCTGATCTTGGATGAGCCGAAGCACCAAATCTCCCTCTTGAAAGGTTCTGGTTCTAATTCGGCGACTGTGATAACGACGAAGATCCTGTTGGTAAATCGCCGAGCGAGCAGCTGCTATGTCATGCTCTTCATCCAACCGGTCCAAAGCATCTTGCCGTGCTGTCTCATTGTCCGCTTCAACATAAGCCGCCACACGAGGTGAATCATGACGGATATCACTAGGGAGAACCGCCTCCGCTCCATAGACCATGAAGAATGGTGTGTATCCTGTTGATCTGTTGGGTGTAGTATTGATGCTCCATAACACAGATGGTAACTCTTCTACCCAACAACCCGGTGTTCTCTACAAAGGAACCATAAGCCGGGGCTTGATGCCTCTCAAGATCTCTTGATTAGCCCTTTCTGCTTGACCATTGGACTGTGGGTGTGCCACTGATGAAACGTCAAGCCAGATGTGCTCCCATTCGCAGAACTCCTTCATGGCACCCTTGGACAAATTGGTACCATTATCTGTGATGATACTGTGTGGAAAGCCAAACCGGAAAATCACTTTTTTGATAAACTGAACCGCCGTGGCCGCATCACACTTGCTAACAGGTCTGTCTCCACCCACTTTGTAAACTTGTCAACCCCCACCAGGAGGTGGGTCTTCTTATCTTTGGACCTTTTGAAAGGCCCAACCATATCCAGCCCGAAGTCGCAAACGGCCAAGTAATTGGAATCATTCTCAATTCTTGAGCCGACACATGAGCACGTCTTGAAAACTTTTGGCAACCGTCACATCGTCTGACCAGATCTTCCGCATCAGCATGAGCAGTTAACCAATAGAAGCCATGGCGGAACGCTTTAGCCACCAAAGATTTTGAACCGGCATAGTGACCACAATCTCCTTCGTGGATCTCACGCAAAATTTCACAGCCTTCTTCAGGAGACACACATCGTTGAAACGCCCCTGATACACTGCAATGATGCAACTCGCCATTGATAATAGTCATGGACTTGGACCATCGGATTATCTGTCGGGCCAGAGTCTCATCCTCTGGTAACTCGCCCCGGTTCATGTACGCCAGGTAAGGAAGTGTCCAATCTGGAATGACATGAAGAGATGCCACCAATTGAGCCTCCGGATCAGGAATAGCCAAATCCGCTTCACCAGGGAGCTTGACCGACGGGTTGTGCAGCACATCCAAAAAAACATTAGGCGGGACCGGTTTGCGCTGAGAGCCTAGCCGACTTAAAGCGTCCGCCGCTTCATTCTTCCGTCGGTCCACGTGGTCCACCTGATAGCCTTTAAAGTGACCTGCAACAATATCCACCTCACGACGATATGCTGCCATGAGTGGGTCCTTGGAATCCCAAGTGCCAGATACTTGTTGAGCCACGAGGTCCGAGTCACCGAAGCACTTAACTCGACTTAGATTCATCTCCTGAGCCATCCGGAGACCATGGAGCAAGGCTTCATACTCAGCTACATTGTTAGTACAAGGGAACATTAAGCGGAGAACGTAACAAAACTTATCACCTCGTGGGGAAGTTAATACGACTCCAGCCCCCGAGCCTTCCAATTGCCTGGATCCGTCAAAATGGATGGTCCAATATGTGTGATCCGGCTTTTCTTCAGGTGCTTGCAGTTCCGTCCAATCATTGATGAAATCAACAAGTGCTTGAGACTTAACCGCCGTCTGAGGCACATACTTCAACCCGTGCGGCCCAAGCTCTATAGCCCACTTGGCAATCCGGCCAGTCGCTTCCCGGTTTTGGATGATATCCCCCAAGGGAGCAGAACTGACCACCGTAATGGGGTGCCCTTGGAAGTATTTCTTAAGCTTCCGGCTTGCCATAAAAACTCCGTATACCAGCTTCGGCCAATGCGGATACCTTTGCTTGGACTCAATGAGTACCTCGCTGATATAATAGACCGGACGTTGAACCGGATGCTCCTTACCTGCCTCTTTTCGCTCCACCACAATAGCCACACTGACCGCACGAGCATTAGCAGCCACATATAGCAGCAACGGCTCCTTGTCAATGGGAGCAGCGAGCACAGGCGGATTGGCCAATTGCCGCTTTAAGTCCTCAAATGCTTTATCAGCGACAGAACTCCAGACGAATTGATCCGTCTTCTTCAACATCTGATACAAAGGGATTGCCTTCTCACCAAGGCGGCTGATAAACCGGATTAACGCGGCAATCCGGCCTGCCAGGCATTGAACATCATTGATACACTTCGGTTTAGCCAGGGAGGTGATGGCTGTGATCTTCTCCGGATTAGCCTCGATTCCCCTGTTGGACACCAGAAAACCCAATAACTTGCCTGCCGGTACACCAAAGACACACTTGGACGGATTAAGCATCATCTTGTACGTCCTCAGGTTATCAAAGGTTTCCTTCAAGTCGTCAAGCAGAGTCTCCTTCTCCCTTGACTTAATCATGATATCATCCACGTAAGCATGTACATTACGGCCAATCTGCTTGTGAAGACTATTTTGTACACACCGTTGATAAGTTGCCTGGGCACTCTTGAGCCCAAAGGGCATAGACACATAGCAGAAGGCTCCAAAGGGAGTTATGAATGCCGTCTTCTCCTGGTCCTTAACTGCCATTTTGATCTGATGATAGCCAGAATATGCATCCAAAAAACTCAAACGCTCACAACCTGCTATAGCATCAATAATTTGATCAATACGGGGGAGGGCAAAAGGATCTGCTGGACAAGCCTTATTAAGATCTGTGTAATCCACACACATGCGCCAGGTGCCGTTTTTCTTAAGGACCAACACCGGATTGTCAAGCCACTCAGGGTGGAAAACTTCAATAATAAAGCCAGCTGCTAAGAGCCTGGCTACCTCTTCTCCAATCGCCTTGCGTCTTTCTTCGTTGAACCGGCGGAGGAACTGTTTCACCGGTTTGTATTTAGGATCCACATTAAGGGTGTGCTTAGCGAGTTGTCTTGGTACACCTGGCATGTTAGAGGGCTTCCATGCAAAAATGTCCCGATTCTCACGGATGAACTCGATGAGCGCGCTTTCCTATTTCGGATCCAAGTTGGCACTGATGCTGAACTGCTTGGAAGAATCGCCAGGCACGAAGTCAACAAGCTTAGTTTCAGCTGCCGATTTCAACTTCAGGGCCGGATCATGCTCCGTAGTTGGCTTCTTTAATGGAGTCATGTCCGCCGGATCAACATTGTCCTTATAATACTTCAGCTCCTCGGTGGCACAAACCGACTCTGCATAGGCCGCATCTCCTTCCTCGCACTCCAAAGCAATTTTACGGCTTCCGTGAACCATTATTGTCCCCTTGTGACCCAGCATCTTGAGCTTCAAATACACATAACAGGGCCGTGCCATAAACTTGGCGTAGGCCGGTCGCCCAAACAGGGCGTGATATGGACTTTGGATTTTCACCACTTCAAACGTCAATGTTTCCGACCTGGAATCATGATCGTCTCCAAAGGCCACTTCCAGAGCTATCTTACCGACAGGATATGCTGACTTACCAGGTACCACGCCGTGTAACACCGTATTGGACGGTTTGAGATTTTTATCTGTTAGTCCCATACGACGGAAGGTCTCATAGTACAAGATATTAATACTGCTCCCCCCATCCATGAGCACCTTGGTGAACTTGTAACCTCCCACCTGAGGCGCCGCCACCAGAGCCAACTGACCTGGATTATCAACCTGGGGAGGGTGATCCTCTCTGCTCCATATGATTGGCTGTTTAGACCAGCGTAGATAATGGGGCACGGCCGGTTCAATAGAGTTGACTGCCCGCCTCTGAATCTTCCGGTCTCGCTTGTCCAAGCTAGTGGTGAAGACATGGTACTGCCCACTATTCAATTGCTTTGGGTTGCTCTGTAACCTGACTGTTGCTGCTGCTGGTTGTAACCATCCTGGTTGTTTTGATTATTTTGATTGTTATGTCCGCCTGGATTACCATTAAATTCTGAACCGGAATTTCCTCCACCGTAACCCGGCCCGGATCCTGAGCCACCGCCGGAGCCGTGATCATACCGGAAAGCATTAGAATTCTTGAACTCCTGCATAATGAAGCAATCCTTCCAAAGGTGGTTTGCTGGCACCTCCTTCGTCCCATGCTTTGGACAGGGCTAGTTCAATAGATAATTTAAGCGGTCCGAGTTAGGGTTAGGTGCTCCACCGCGATTCGGCGGTTTACCCTTGCGTCGCTGACCCTTGTCCTGCGCGTTGGTATTAGCCACGAAGTCCATGTTGCCATCCACTTTACGCTTGCCTCCGCTACCGTTACCTGCCGAGTGGTGCTGCTGACCTTTGGGGTTGCTGTTCTTCTTTCCCTTCCCTGTCTTGTCATCATCAGACTCGGGATCCTTGGTACTATCAGAATTAGCATACTTTACCAGGGCAGCCATGAGGGTCCCCATGTCAGTGCAATGGCGCTTCATCCGTCCCAACTTCAGCTTTAGGGGCCCAAACCGGCAGTTGCCTTCTAGGGTTATGACTGCAGTGTCAGCGTTGATGCGGTCTGATGAATGCAACACTTGTGAGACCCGGCGCATCCAATGAGTCGCCGATTCTCCTTCCTCTTGGACGCAGGCAGCTAAGTCCACTATCGACATAGGCTGCTTACATGTATCCTTGAAATTACTGATAAACCGGGCTCGTAATTGGGCCCATGAACTGATAGAATTGGCTGGTAAGCTCTTTAACCAAGTACGGGCCGTTCCTTCAAGCATCATGGTGAAGTATTTCGCACATGCCGCATCATCCACATCGAGCATCTCCATGGCCATCTCATAGCTCTCCACCCATGTCTCTGGAGGTTGATCCGCCGTGTAATTTGGTACCTTGCGCGGGCCTTTGAAATCCTTGGGCAGGCGCACATTGCGTAAAGAGGGGACAAGGCAAGGCACCCCCAAAGAACTAGAAGTAACACCAGGTTCAACCGAGATAGTTGGACAAACCGGCGTAAGCTGCCGAGCCTGATATTGTGCGGCTAACTCGGCCTCCCTGCGCGCTTGGGCCCGGTCCACCACTTCCTGAGCGTTATCAGCACCACCCGCCGGGTTGTTGCCGCGGGGTGCTCCACGTCGTTTATTACTTGACACTGTCGGTTCATCCATATGCCTGCTATAGCTCCGGCTTGGACGAGGGGTCGAGTGGATCCGGTCGCGGCTGTACGAGTATGCTTCCTGTTGGACCAAAGCTGTCCTAAGAAGCTCCTTGACCTGTCGCGTCTCTACCGCCTGCGGCGAGTCACCTTCAATTGGAATGGCCTCCAGCCGTGCAGCAGCGGCAACGAGATTGTCCATCGGGTTGGAGTAGTGACCCGGAGGTGTTGAAACAACCTGAGGTATAACAGTGTTTTGATGAGGCGGATTCATCAGACGGGGCTGAACCGGCGTGCCGGTCCCAGGAGCTTCCGCCCGGTTTTCCTCCAACGGATTACTGGTTCCTGCTCCTGGGGTGTTGAAAAGGTCTCTGGCCTCGAAAACCGAAGGCAAATGGGATCGGTACTTCCTCTTCATGACTTCATGCGATGCGTTCTCGTCCAACATGAGCCTGTAGGCTTGCGCGTCTAAAGCGGCCCGCTCTATGGTCATCCTGGCATTCTCAGCTGCCAGGTCCGCCTTGGCCTGGGTGATCTGTTCCTTCACCTTTGCAATCTCCGCGTTGTGGACGTCCTGATCCACCGGGTTAGCTTCTGCCATAAGCACAGTCAATGCATCAAATAGATCTGATAGAACTTGAGCCGGCGGGCGTATAGAGCTTCCTGCCCCGGCAGCTGTCGCCGCTACTGAACCGGAGGTTATTGGCACAGCGGTCGAAGAATGAA
Source organism: Triticum dicoccoides (assembly GCF_002162155.2). Classification (NCBI taxonomy): domain Eukaryota; kingdom Viridiplantae; phylum Streptophyta; class Magnoliopsida; order Poales; family Poaceae; genus Triticum; species Triticum dicoccoides. Next base: position 446,083,623 of record NC_041380.1, on the reverse strand, counting down.
GCGCTGCTTGTGTGCCGGCCATGAATATTCCAACTCGGTTGGGTAGATCAGAGGGGTCCGGAATACTGTCACCATCGGAACAGCCTCCAATCCGGCCATCTTGTAGCTGATATAGAGATTCGGTTTCTCCGGTTGATGACTCGTCGCCGGAATAAACGACGGTCTCGCCGCGAGATTCCGATCCATCCTCATAACTTCCTCCATGGATGACTCCCACGAAGGCACGCTTCATGGCCGGTTTAACCCGGGCGGATCACACACGCTGAGCCGTTTCGACAAGGTCGGTGCAGATGTCCGGCTCAGGGCCCGGTTCACTGATCTTGCCTATGAAAACATGTATGCCACCAAAGGGGACCTGGTACCCATACTCAATTGAGCCGGCCTCGGGGCCCCAGCCTACATCATCAATGTAGAGCTTGCCGCGACGACTCTTAGTCATCCGGCCCATAGCATAGCCCTCAAGTCCTTCAAAGCGGCCCTCCAAGAACTTGAAACCATCGTGCGATAGCCCCATGGTGGGCGCCAACTGTCGTGGTTTTGTCACGGCAGATGTCCTCATGAAAGGACTTAGTCGTGGAGCCATCGCAACGGGTTAGCTTGAAGGGGTTAAAGCGGACACAGGGACGCAAGAGAGTTTATACTAGTTCGGCCCCTACGATGAAGGTAAAAGCCTATGTCTAGTTGTGATGGAATTGATGGGGTTTCGATGACTAGGGAGCAAACAAGCTTCACCTAAGTCTCGAGTTGTTGTTTGTTGTCTTGAACCGCCGCCGGGTCGTCCCCTTATATACATGGGTGATGCCCGTCGGTTTACAGAGTCCCAGCACCGGCTCATATAAGTGTCCGGTTTGGTCTCTGCTTATTCCTAACTTACAATACAAGTTTACATACCGACACCGGTTTACGGCTACAGGCCTTAAACCGATCATGGGCTTTAAGGCCTCATCTACCTTCATGGGCTTTAACATACTTAACTACTGATGAAGTTAACCCGGCCCAGATAGGCCGGTTTACGCCTAGTAGTAATATCCCCAATAGGTACCAAAGTAATCTAGGAGTGGATCACTGGACAACGGTCAAGAACATCCTGATACCCGAAAAGGACTAAGGATATGTTTCTTGTTTATGGAGGTGACAAAGAGCTTGTCGTAAATGGTTACATCGATGCAAGCTTTGACACTGATCCGGATGACTCTAAGTCACAAACCAGATACATATTTATATTGAATGGGGGAGCTGTCAGTTGGTGCAGTTCTAAGCAGAGCGTCATGTCGGGATCTACATGTGAAGCGGAGTACATAGCTGCTTCGGAAGCAGCAAATGAAGGAGTCTGGATGAAGGAGTTCATATCCGATCTAGGTGTAATACCTAGTGCATCAGGTCCAATGAAAATCTTTTGTGACAATACTGGAGCAATTGCCTTGGCGAAGGAATCCAGATTTCACAAGAGAACCAAACACATCAAGAGACGCTTCAATTCCATCCGCGATCAAGTCACTGAGGGAGACATAGAGATTTGCAAGATACATACGGATCTGAATGTTGCAGACCCATTGACTAAGCCTCTCTCACGAGCAAAACTTGATCAGCACCAAGACTCCATGGGTGTTAGAATCATTACTATGTAATCTAGATTATTGACTCTAGTGCAAGTGGGAGACTGAAGGAAATATGCCCTAGAGGCAATAATAAAGTTGTTATTTATATTTCCTTATATCATGATAAATGTTTATTATTCATGCTAGAATTTTATTAACCGGAAACTTAGTACATGTGTGAATACATAGACAAACAGAGTGTCCCTAGTAGGCCTCTACTTGACTAGCTCGTTAATCAAAGATGGTTAAGTTTCCTGAGCATAAACACGTGTTGTCATTTGATGAACGGGATCACATCATTAGAGAATGATGTGATGGAAAAGACCCATCCATTAGCTTAGCATTATGATTGTTTAGTTTTATTGCTATTGCTTTCTTCATGACTTATACATATTCCACTGACTATGAGATTATGCAACTCCCGAATACCGCAGGAACACCTTGTGTGCTATCAAACGTCACAACGTAACTGGGTGATTATAAAGATGCTCTATAGGTGTCTCCGAAGGTGTTTGTTGAGTTGGCATAGATCAAGATTAGGATTTGTCACTCCGTGTATCGAAGAGGTATCTCTGGACCCTCTCAGTAATGCACATCACTATTAGCCTTGCAAGCAATGTGACTAATGAGTTAGTTGCGGGATGATGCATTACGGAACGAGTAAAGAGACTTACCGGTAACGAGATTGAACTTGGTATGAGGATACCGATGTCAGCTAGGACTATGTCGGTATTTCCCCAAAGAGGAAGGGATGATGCAGCACAGTGACAGTACGTATTTCCCTTAGTGATGAAACCAAGGTTATCAAACCAGTAGGAGAACCAAGAAACACAACATAAACATCCCCTGCACACAAATAACAACCACTCGCAACCCGACGTGTTAAAGGGGTCGTCAATCCCTTTCGGGCAACGGCGCCAGAAATTGGTGCGTGGACGGGAGAAAGTTGTAATAGATTGAATAAATAGATCACAAATAAAATAAAGTGAAACAAAGTATTTTTGTATTTTTGGTTTAATAGATATGAAAATAAATGCAAAGGAAAAGTAGATCGCAAAGGCAAATATATGAGAAAGAGACCCGGGGGCCGTAGGTTTCACTAGTGGCTTCTCTCGAGAAAAAATAGCAAACGTTGGGTGAACAAATTTCTGTTGGGCAATTGATAGAACTTCAAATAATCATGACGATATCCAGGCAATGATCATTATATAGGCATCACGTCCAAGATTAGTAGACCGACTCCTGCCTGCATCTACTACTATTACTCCACACATCGATCGCTATCCAGCATGCATCTAGTGTATTAAGTTCACGGAGAAACGAAGTAATGCAATAAGAATGATGGCATTATGTAGACAAGATCTATCCATGTAGAGATAGACCCCATCGTTTTATCCTTAGTAGCAACGATACATATGTGTCAGTTCCCCTTCTCTCTTTGGGATCAAGCACCGTAAGATCGAACCCACTACAAAGCACCTCTTCCCATTGCAAGATAAATAGATCAAGTTGGCCAAACAAAACCCAAATATCAGAGAAGAAATACGAGGCTACAAGAGATCAAAGAAACTCAAATACTTTCATGGATATAAAAAGATATAACTGATCATAAACTCAAAGTTCATCTGATCCCAACAAACACACCGCAAAAAGAGTTACATCATATGGATATCCAAGAAACCATTGTATTGATAATTCAGCGAGAGAGAGGAAGCCATCTAGCTACTAACTACGGACCCGAAGGTCTACAAAAAACTACTCACGCATCATCGGAGAGGCACCAATGGAGGTGGTGAACCCCATCCGAGATGGTGTCTATATTGGATCTGGTGGTTCTGGACTCTAGGATGGCTGCATCAATATTTCGTAGACTCCCCTAGGGTTTTGGGAATATTCGGGTATTTATAGAGCAAATAGGCGGTCCGGGGGGACCCGAGGTGGGCACAACCCACCAGAGCGCGCCTAGGCCTCTTGGCGCACCCTGATGGGTTGTGCTCTCCTCGGAGCACCCCCCAGGCACAGCCAGGGCCCATTAGGTGTCTTCTGGTCCATAAAAAATCTCTGTAAAGTTTCGTGGCATTTGGACTCTGTTTGGTATTGATTTTTTGCGATGTAAAAAACATGCAAAAAACAGCAACTGGCACTTGGCAGTATGTCAATAGGTTAGTACCAAAAAATGATATAAAATGACTATAAAATGATTATAAAACATCCAAGATTGATAATATAACATCATGGAACAATAAAAATTTATAGATACGTTGGAGACATATCAGCATCCCCAAGCTTAACTGCTACTCGTCCTTGAGTAGGTAAGTGATAAAAACAGAATTTTTGATGTGGAATGCTGCCTAACATTTCATATCATAATATTTTCTTTATAGCATGGACATTTGGACTTTTATATTGCTCAAAGCAATAGTCTAGTTTTGACATGATAACTTAAATACTCAATCATATCAACAAGCAACTATGTCTTTCAAAATATCAATGCTAAAATAAGCTATCCCTATCCCATCATGCTCAATCATTGATCCATTCATGAAACACACTCGCATATTAACTACACCCAATGCTCAAGTACGATCATAGTGCCTCCTATTTGGTGCTTTTATAGGAGAAGATGGAGATTTAAATTCAAAAATAAAAATTGCATAAAGTAAAAGAAAGGCCCTTCGCAGAGGGAAGTAGGGATTTGTAGAGGTCCCAGAGCTCAAAGCAAAAAACTTAGAGATAAAAACATTTTGGGAGGAGTGTCCTTCCCACCAACGAAAACGACTTAGAGTTCCCAACACTTTCCATGCTAGATATATCATAGGCGGTTCCCAAACAGAAAATAAAGTTTATTCCTTTTTCAACCATACTTTCACTTTCCATGGCTAGCCATATCCACGGTTGCCCTCCATAGCAACACTTTCTAAGGAATTTATTATTTGACAACATAAAGTAAATTCATTTTTCATTTCGGGACTGGGCATCCCTAATACCTTTTCCTTACTCTCGTGCAATGACAAGTGAATAAACACTCATCGTGAGAATAACACATCTAGCATGGAAAATATTAGCCACCACTCACTGCTTCGCGGGCGGAACGAACACACAGAAGAGAAGTTTATTTTGAAAATTAGAGATGGCACATACAGATTTGCTTAGAGCGGCAGAAGAATACCGCATATATGTAGATATAGTAGACTCATGTGGCAAAACTGGTTAAAAGGTTTTTGGATGCACAAGTAGAGATCATACTTAGTGCAAAATGAACGCTAGCAAAAGATTGAGAAGCGACCAACCAAGAAACAAATAATCTCATAAGCGAGCATTAAGCATAATTAACACCGAATAATGCACCACAAGTAGGATATAATTTCATTGCATAATTATTGACTTTCGTGATTGCATAGGGAATCACAAACCTTAACACCAATATTCTTACTAAAGCATAATTACTCATCAACATAACTCACATATCACATCATCATATCTCAAATCTATTACCAAGAATCAAGTTTATTTTGTCCAATGATCTTCATGAAAGTTTTTATTATATCCTTATTGGCTATCTATCACCTTGGAACTAATTTTCATATGTTGCTTTTGACAAGCTGAAACGAATATAAGTGAAGATCATGAGCATACTTTTTTCTTTCTCTCAAATTAATTTAAGCGAAGCAATAGATAATTTCTTGAAAATTTTATTAACTCTCAAACAAATCTAAGTGAAGCAAGAGAGCATTTCTTCAAAAATACTAAAGCACACCGTGGTCAAAAATATATAAGTGAAGCAATAGAGCAAGTCCATAGCTCGTAAAAGATTTAAGTGAAGCATAGAGAGCAATTCTAACAAGTCATGACATAAATTTGGCTCACTCAAATAGTGTGTCCAGCAAGGAATCAAGACTTAAAACACAAAATAAAACAAGAAAAGACTCATATCATACAAGACGCTCCAAGCAAAACACATAGTATGTGACGAATAAAAATATAGCTTTGAGTAAAATACCGATGGTCGTTAGAAGAAAGAGGAGATGCCACTCGGGGGCACCCCCAAGTTTAGTTGCTTGCTCTCTTTTGGATAATAGCGGGGGATGCCGGGGCATGCCCAAGCTTAGGCTCTTATTACGCCTTATTCCTTCATCCATCGTAAGATAACCCAAAACTTGAAAACTTCAATCACACAAAACTCAACAAAACCTTTGTGAGATCCGTTAGTATAAGAAAATAAATCACTACTATAAGTACTGTATCAAACCAATTAATATTTTGTTTTTGCATTATATCTACTGTATTCCAACTTTTCTATGGCAAAAACTCATCAAATAAAGCCATAGAGCCATCAAAACGAGCACACAACGCAAAGAAAACAGAATCTGTCAAAAACAGAACAATCTGTAGCAATGTGGGAGTTTCGAATACTTCTGTAACTCCAAAAATTCTGAAAAATTAGGAAGACATGAGAAATTTGTATATTGATCGACTGCGAAAGGAATGAGTATTTTATCGCTCTCTAGTTAAAAACTAGAATTATTTTCATGAGCACAAAAGTTTCTGTTTTTTCAGCAAGATCAAACAATTATCACCCCCGAAGATAGTAAAGGCTTTACTTGGCACAAACACTAATTAAAACACAAAAAACACAATCTTAACAGTAGCATAATTGTGCTAACACTCAAGAACAGAAAGAAAAAAGCAAAAATAAATTTTATTCATTGGGTTGCCTCCCAACAAGCACTATAGTTTTACGCCCTTAGCTAGGCATAAAGCAAGGATCTAAGTTTTGTTATCTTTGTTCAACTCTTCAATCAAACACTTAGAATTCTTTAAAGATTTATGAAAGTGCTAGTGATCGACTAGAGGGGGGTGAATAGGTGATTTTTATGAAAGTCTTCAAAACATGGAAGTTTAGAAGACAAATGATAGAAATAAACCTATTACCATGCAGCGGAAGGTAGACTACACTAAGAAAGCCATAGTCAAGTACTCAATGAAGTGAAAGCACAACGACTAATAGCAGCTAGGCAGTATAGATCAGGTAGGAAGATAGTATGAAGCCAAACAGGACAAGCAGTCATTCAGTGAAGACAAAGGATAATGCAAACAGACAATTACTTCACAAGGACCAACTGTAAATAAAGAGATGGGAAGGATAGAACCAGTGACTTGTTGAAGACAATGATTTGTTGGACCAATTCCAATTGCTGTGACAACTGTACGTCTTGTTAGGGAGGCTGAGATTCAACTCAGAAGACCGTGTCTTCACCTTATTCCCCTTGAGCTAAGGACACCCAATCCTCGCCCAATCACTCTGGTAAGTCTTCAAGGTAGACTTCCAAACCTTCATAGACTTCGTTCACCGGCGATCCACAATGACTCTTGGATGCTCAGAACGCGACGCCTAACCGGCTGGAGGATTCATAGTCCTCAAGTGTAATAAGTCTTCAGATCACACAGACAGGAAGACTTAAGTGATGCCTAACACTCTTTGGCTTTGGGTGTTTAGGGCTTTATCCTCGCAAGGAATTCTCTCTAAAAGGCTTCGAGGTGGGTTGCTCTCAAACGACAAAAGCCGTACACTTACTCTGAGCAGCCAACCGTTTATGGTTGTAGGGGGTGGGCTATTTATAGCCACTAGGCAACCCGACCTGATTTGTCCGAAATGACCCTGGGTCACTAAGGAACTGACACGTGTTCCAATGGTCAGATTTCAAACACACACGGCAACTTTACTTGGGATACAAGCAAAGCTGACTTATCCAACTCTGAATAAGATTTGCTCTCATAGTCTTCACTTGAAGATATAGGATTTTGGTTAAGCATCACTTCAGTCATTCTGACTGGTTCTCTTGGACCCCACTTAACAGTACGGTCGTTCCTATGACTCAACAAAGAAGAAAAAGAACTATGAAACAACTAAGTCTTCGCGCTCCTTAGTCTTCACGTGATGTCTTCTCTTGTCATAGTCTTCAATGTGAATGTCTTCACATACCACCTTTGACTTTAATGTCTTCATACATTTTTAGGGGTCATCTCTGGTAGGAAAACCGAATCAATGAGGGACTTCTACCTGTGTTATCTTGCAATTCTCACGAACACATTAGTCCCTCAACCAGGTTTGTCATCAATACTCCAAAACCAACTAGGGGTGGCACTAGATGCACTTACAATCTCCCCCTTTTTGGTGATTGATGACAAACTGGTTGAACTTTTCAACGGGAAATAAAATATGTGAAATTGTAAAGGATAGGGTATTGTCTTCATAGATTGCAAAGGCTCCCCCTGAAGACGTGCATATATAAGTACTTTGCTCTTGGAATGCAAATGCACATCGCAGGTTGTACTTGTGGAGATCCTCTTCAACCTATGATGACAATTCATCATGCATGATATGATGTAATGGAGATAATGACATGCATAATGGAAAAATGACGTCTGCAAAATGACCTAAGTGCGGAATTTATCATCGCACATGCGGAATTTATCATCGCATCACAGAATAGCAAATAAGTAGCAGACGACCATCGAGTTTAAGTGTTACAACTCAAAGAACCAAATGTATCGAAAAGCAAGAGTTGTAACCACTTGGCAAAAGTAGCAAAAGGTAAAACAACCACCCATATGGACCCGTTTGAAGACTATCAACTCATATGCTTCTCCCCCTTTTGTCAGTAAGGACCAAAAAGGTTTGAAGACATAGAGCGCCTACTTGTTCCTATGAGGTGTAGGCGAGGCAGCAGGGTCGTCTGTGAGGTCCGGTGGTGCAGAAGAACTTGGTGCAGTGTCGACACGCGCTGAAGTTGGAGGAGGTGAAGTTGCATCATCTTGGTCATCGATAACTCTGGCATTCACTGTCGCAGCTGAGGATGAATAGTCAGAGTTTTCAAGTGAGGGAGTCCGACGCAAGTGAGCATTCCTGGGAGGAGTTGAGTCAAACTTGAACCGTTGAGTGAAGCCATCGTCCTGCAGATCAGCTTCAACACTAAGCAATGTCAAACTCTTCCAGGACCTCCGACAGGTTTCATGAGTAACAAAGGCATTCTTGGTGGCAAGATTGCGAATGCGATTGACATCCACCAAGAGGCTTTGCATCTAACGCTTAAGCCAGTCGTGATGTTTGTCATGTTTCTGGTGTAGCGCGACGAGAAGCTCTCAGTCATTTAGGACACGAGATCGCCTTCGAGGCCTTTGCGCAATGGTGCTACCAGTGGCGTCAGTTTGAGCGCGAGGGGCACGTGTGTTGCCAGCAAGAGGATAAACACGAGAAACTGCTGGAACTCCTTCAATAGGCTGGGTGAAGCTTTGGTGATCAACATTGTGAAGATAAATGGGATCCTTAGCCGGCTCTGGGTAAATAGCTTCAACTAACAGATCAACCTCTAGCAAGAATATAAGATGATTGCGCGCAGACGGCTGATAGTTGAAGGCAGAGTGACGCTTGATAAGACGCATGACCCATGGAGCATATAATTTCAACCCAAAAATGTCGGAGCCAGATGCAGCCAACTGCATGATGAAGAAGTCTTGAGCATTGAAGCTGATGCCATTGAAGATATAGAAAACCAAAGTCTTCATTGCTCCTTCAAGCTTCGCTACAGATGAGTGTCCTTTGGCAGGCCATAGAGTCTTCCTGATGATATATTAAATGGTTCAAGGCAGGTACTCTAGGTCTTCAACAAAGAACTCAGATGGGTATTCAGCGTCATGAGGCAGAGGCTTCATCATGCTCAACATTTGACTCATGTTGGGTTCTGGCTTCTGAAAAATGCTTTCAAAGGCATTCTGGTGTTGTTGACAACCTGGTTCATAGTATTCACCAGGAGTGGGCAGGCCTGTGAGCTCAATGATATCAAGAGCTTTGGCTTCATGATGGACATTGCCTGTCATCCACTCAAGGACCCAAGTATTCGGATCCCTGTTGTAACCTCGAATGTGAAGAGTTGCATAGAACTGTAGCAGAAGCTCTTCATTCCAGTGTTCCTTATCAGTGACAAACTGCAGCAGTCCAGCATCTCTGAAGCAATCCAACGCTTCTTCAAGACAGGGCAGGCCAGCTATAGCTTCAGAGTTGAGGCGCATATGTGGAAATATGCGCCCTTGATTGTATAGGACGCAGGAATAGTAGTTGCACTGCTGATAGCTCCAGAACCGATCTGATGAAATGCGAGGTCTGGTATAAGGGTTCTTGGCGCCATTTTGGCTTCGAACTCAGACACGTGCATAGTGGGAGTGACTTGGGGCCTTGGTCCCTTGCGAAGCCTGCGTAATGCTGGCGACGCTTGCGGAGATGGAGTGTGCTGGGCCTCAAAGTCATCGTCATCTTGCACTGGTGAAGTAGCTTGCAGTTGGGGAGAACTTGGGGTGTCTTGTCGTTGTGGGTGATCTACCCATGATGCATCCTGAGCAGTTGGTGTCAGAGGACGACTAATGCTGACAAGTTCGCTGTGCGTGAGCACGGGCGATGATACCAATTGGTGCTCGATCTGAGGAAGGACTTCATCATCTTCAACATTGTCGTGAGGACCAATGTCTTCAAATGCAGTGGGGTCAACAGCTGGATTGTCTTCAGCTTCAGGAGCCTCTGGGGAAGCAGGCTCATGAACTACCACTCGGTGTTCTTGATTTTCAAATGCAGGACGAGCCACTGAGATTGGCTCGACCTCAAGGGTCTCTGTGGGAGCAGCCCGATCTCTCTTCTTAGGTTTGCGTTTCTTAGTTGGAGGAGCATCATCAGTGGTGCCCTTGGTTTTGTGCTTTCTGGCTTCAGCTTCAGCTGCCCTTGTTTTCTTCAGTTCTGAAGCCACTATGGGGACCTTAGGCTTCGAGCCTGTCATACTGGCTGGGAAGACAATTGGATGTACCTCATGCCTTGGTGCTTCGGGTTCTGCCACAGCTGGCTTCTTCTTCTTCTTGGCCGCCATTCTGGGGTCGATTCCTGGTCGCCCTAAGGCCTTGCGCTTTTCAGCTTCATTGTATCCTTGGATGCATTTAGCAGCAAGGTCCTTCATGCGCTCACGAGAACCTTTGGCTTCTTCGCGCTTGGTTCGGAATGCTTCCTTAAGCTCATGCATCATGGTCTGGAAGTTCTGAATGTCTTCAACATTGAGCTTGGCCATATGCTTCTTGAACTGAGCCTTTTCATAATCTATCTTATGCTTCAGCTCAACAATCTTCTGAGAAAGAGCCAGCTCAGCAGCAATGGCTCCGTGGAAGGCGACGCTGAGGCCAATGGGAAGCTGAAGATCATCAAAGCTAACATTCGGGCTGTCAAACCACTCATCAATGAATGTGTTGATGATTTCAACATCAAAGAGAGGAAGGTCATTGAAGATTTCTGCCTCTTTCTTGCTCTTGATCAACTGCTCAAGGGCGTCATCGCCAAGATCGTCGTCGCTGGACAGATCAATGGCATCATTCTCATTTCACAGAACAACAGCAGGGGTCAGTGCTTGGCTAGTGGGTTGCATGGGCATCTTCACTTTGGAGGGCCTGGAGATGCATGACAGATCTTCAGACTGCACACTGTGTTCAGGAGGTGCAGTGGCCAGAGGCTTCGCCTGTGAGACCTTTGGTGCAGGGGCAGGCTTTGAAGCTTTAGGCTTCTTCTGCTTCTTTAGCTTCGGTGGCGCAGGCGCTTCATTAGATTCAGCATCGTCTGGAGGTTGATCCACGACTGCCCCTTGAAACATAATATGAGTGATGAGGCCTTCCAGGTTGTAGAAGGGCCCAACAAGATTGGGTTCAGCTTCGCGTGAGCCATCAGCACGAGGAGCAGAGGGACCTGGGTTGAAGTCTAAGCCCCGCGACTTCTTGTTTTCTTTGGCCGAGTTCCTGGCAAACTGAAGGTTGCGCTTGAATAGGTTGTCGTCACGACACCATAGCAGTGACGATGGGTCTCCATCTACAGGCTGAGGTCCACGGACCATACATGGATAGAAGCCCTGTTCAATGGCTTCAGCTCTGGACCTGGGTTGAAGATTTTTGTATAGGATGTCTCCCCACAGTCGCTTGATGGCATTCTTCTCAGCATACTCCTGGGTCACGAACATGTACTTGAACCACTGTTCTTCCCAATATCTTCGAATCCATTGGATTCGAGTTTTCCACTGATTGTAGTCCTCCTCCGGATCTGTCTTGTACAGCTCATAGAGGTCTGGAGGCAAATCTCTAGAGGTGTTGCCATGACGCTGCCTGCCACCCTTCCTTGCAGATTTTTCTGGTGCCATGAAGTTTAGACTGAAAGGCTTCAAAACTGTCAAAGTCTTCCGTCTACTAGTCAGACAAGAACTGGCTTCAAGGGAATTTATATGATGCTGTAAGAATTTTGCAAATGAATGCAGACTATGAGAACCAAGAGATTCTCCCACGGACATGTACCTGTGACAGCATTAAGGTGCGAGGGAAGGGGAAGAGGTCATATGCATTCTCAGAAGATTTTGAAGATAAATCAGTTTAGAAGATATTGACCTCATAGTGCGAAGACATTCACTCATAGATAGAGAGTTGGTTCCAGATTTGTACGAATCCATGAATAAGTACAAGTGAGGAATCTAACTACTTTGCGAAGCATAAGTGAACATACTAGGCATATTATGAGATGCAGTATGAAATAGATCCAACTTGTGTGAATAGAAACTGCTTGTGGTAGAAAAGGATGAATCTATCGGATCAAAGGGACCATAAAAAGGAGGTTTTATTTACCACACGAGGAACTGCTAGACGGAGTGGGAGAGGAGGCCGAGCAGTTCGATCTTCCATGCCCTAACTTGGCAATGGAGGACACCTATGACGACGTCGGAGAAGACGATGTCCGCGGTCAGCGTGAAGACGGCGTCGGTGAGGTCGCGACAGCGAAGCGCTTCGTCGTCGGCGTCATCGAGGGCTAGCGGTGGCACTAGGGTTTGTGCAAGAGTGGAAGAAAGGATAATGACTGGGGTGAGGCGTGCATATATAGGGACAGGGACGGCACAGTGTTATTACACAGGTGCCCCTGGCGGTTCACATCTGAAGGACACGTGGCTATCATGCAACACATCAGAGGTTGTTCCACGTTCCCACGCACGCCTGGATTGTCGGGTGGTCGTTCCCACTTCTCCAGGTTTTAGGTGAAAGGATTTAGCATTGAAAGAGGATCAATGTTTGTCTCTGTGTCTTCTGCTGACAAGGATGCAGAGAAGACATTTTGACAGTGTCAATAGAATGCATATGATTTGGATAGATAGACTTAGGAAAGAAGCATAGAGGGGTTAGGGTTCGATCACATTCACTTAGTTCAAAAGATTCAGCAAGAAGCCATAGCTATAAGTGAACACTGTAGAGGACATAAACCAAATTAGTATGTTGAAGATAAACATGAGGACATGTTAACATTGAAGACAAACAGAAAGCGAAGACTTTGCAAATGTAACGCCATGTGAGAAACACTTCTTAGGGAAGAATTTTGTGGTGGCGTTACCCACCGTATAGGAAGTATTAGACCCAGACACGGCGCACAAATTTCGTGGCGCTCTGAAGTCAAATTCCACGTTAATGTATTCACACTCAGAATGCAAGTCTTCATTGATTGAAGACATACGTTACTTCGTGTGTTGCACATCCAAGTCATCAACATGCATAAGTGTTAGGAAGTGTGCCTGATCACAGGACATTTGAGGATTCCAAGATATTTAGCTCACACCGTAACTTGCAAAACCTCTTCTCATCCAAGGGCTTTGTGAAGATATCTGCCAATTGATCTTCAGTGTTGACGTGTATGATATCAATATCTTCCTTCATAACATGATCTCTGAGAAAGTGATGACGAATTTCAATGTGCTTTGTCTTCGAGTGCTGAACTGGGTTGTTGGCAATCTTGATGGCGCTCTCATTGTCGCAGTAGAGTGGCACTTGCTTCAGATGAATGCCATAGTCTTTGAGTGTTTGCTTCATCCATAGAAGCTGAGCACAGCAAGATCCAGCAGCAATGTATTCAGATTCAGCAGTGGAGAGAGATACACAGTTCTGCTTCTTTGAAGACCAACATACAAGTGATCGTCCCAGAAAATGACATGTGCCTGATGTAGACTTGCGATCCACCTTGTCACCAGCATAATCAGCATCCGAGAGTCCAACTAGATCAAACTCTGAGCCCTTTGGATACCATAATCCTAGTGTTGGGGTGTGAGCCAAATATCTAAGAATTCGCTTCACAGCTAAGTGATGCGATTCCTTTGGTGCCGCTTGGAACCGGGCACACATGCAAACACTAAGCATGATATCTGGCCTAGATGCACATAAATAAAGCAAAGAACCAATCATGGAGCAGTATACCTTTTGATCGAACTCTTTACCATTGTCGTCGGGACCCAGATGGTGTTTGGCTGGCATTGGCGTCATGTACCCTTTGCAGTCTTGCATTCCAAATTTCTTCAGGCAATCTTTGAGGTATTTCTCTTGAGATATGAAGATGTCATTGCGTTGCTGATGTATTTGAAGGCCAAGGAAGAATTTCAGCTCACCCATCATGGACATCTGATATTGCTCTTGCATCATATATCCAAACTCTTCACTGTATTTCTGGTTAGTGCAGCCGAAGATAATGTCATCCACATATATTTGGCACACAAACAGTTCACCATCATATGTCTTCGTGAAGAGAGTGGGATCCAGGGAACCAGGTTTGAAGCCTTTGCTCTTCAGGAAGTCTTTGAGTGTGTCATACCAAGCTCGAGGGGCTTGTTTAAGGCCATACAGTGCCTTGTTGAGTTTGTAGACCATGTCAGGATGTTTTGGATCTTCAAAGCCAGGTGGTTGTGCAACATAGACTTCTTCTTCAATCTTGCCATTGAGAAAAGCGCTCTTCACATCCATTTGATACAGAAAAATGTTATGATGATTTGCATAGGCCATCAGTATGCGTATAGCTTCAAGCCTAGCCACAGGAGCAAATGTTTCATCGAAGTCAATTCCTTCAACTTGAGTGTATCCTTAAGCAACCAGACAAGCTTTGTTTCTGACAACTTGACCATGCTCATCTTTCTTGTTGCGATATATCCATTTCGTGCCTATTATATTGTGCTTACGAGGATTAGGACACTTAACCAGTTCCCATACATTATTCAACTCAAACTGTTGAAGCTCTTCTTGCATAGCTTGAATCCATTCAGGTTCCATGAATGCTTCATCAACTTTCTTGGGTTCAGATATTGAGAAGAATGCGAAGTGCCCACAGAAATTTGCTAGCTGTGTTGCCCTTAAACGAGTGAGTGGACTTGGTGCATTGGTGCTATCAATTATTCTCTCAATCTGTACTTCATTTGCAACACAAGGATGAACAGGACGAAGATTTTGCTCTTGCTGCTCATTGTCATCGTTAGAAGGATTGTCTTCAGGCTGAGCATTGTCTTTAGGTTGATCAGGTGTAGAGATGATGAGTTCCTCTTCAGGCTGAGCTTCAGACAGTATGATTTCTCTAGTTCCCATGAGTTTGATGGTTTCACTGGATGGTGCTTCATCTAGCACATTTAATTGGCAGGTGCTCTCTTTGCGAGCCATTAGTCTCATCGAACTGCACATCCACAATTTCAACCACTTTATAGTGAAAGAGGTTGAAGACTCTGTAGGAGTGCGAATCCTTTCCATATCCAAGCATAAAACCTTCATGTGCTTTCGGTGCAAATTTTGAAGTGTGATGTGGATCCTTGATCCAGCACGTGGCACCAAATACTCTGAAGTAACTGACATTTGGCTTCTTGCCAGTAAGGAGCTCATAGGATGTCTTGTTCAGAAGCTTGTGAAGACAAACACGGTTGATGATATGGCATGCAGTATCAATGGCTTCAGGCCAGAACTTCCTTGGAGTCTTGTATTCATCGAGCATCGTCCGGGCCATCTCAATAAGTGTTCTGTTCTTGCGTTCCACGATGCCATTTTGCTGCGGCGTGTACGGAGCTGAGAATTCATGAGTGATGCCCAAAGTATCAAGATAAGTGTCTAGGCCAGTGTTCTTGAATTCAGTGCCATTGTCACTTCTGATGTGCTTGATCTTGACGCCATAGTTGTTCATGGCTCGACTGGCGAAGCGTCTGATGACATCCTGCACTTTAGTCTTGTAGAGGATTATATGCACCCAAGTATATCTTGAATAATCATCAACAATGACAAAGCCATAGAGACAAGCAGTAGTAGTAAGAATTGAGTAGTGAGTGGGACCGAAAAGGTCCATGTGAAGCAGTTCGAAGGGTTGAGTCGTTGTCATGATTGTCTTCGAGTGATGCTTGGCCCTCGTCATCTTTCCTACTTCACAGGCACCGCATAAGTGATCCTTCTTGAACTTGACGCCCTTGATGCCTATGACATGCTTCTTCTTTGCAAGAGTGTGTAAGTTCCTCATGCCAGCATGCCCTAGCCTCCGATGCCAGAGCCAACATTCAGAAGCTTTTGCTAGAAGACATATGGCAAGTTGTGGTCCTGCTGAGAAATCTACCACGTACAAATCATCTTTCCGATACCCTTCAAAGACTAAAGACTTGTCAGATTCCATTAGAACAAGGCAACGATATTTTCCAAATATCACAATCATCTTTAAATCGCAAAGCATTAAGACATACATTAAGTTGAAACCAAGGGATTCAACAAGCATCACTTTATCCATGTGTTGATCCCTTGAGATTGCAACTCTACCTAGACCCAATACCTTGCTTTTACCAGTATCAGCAAATGTGACGTGACTCTTGTCAGATGGATGTAAAGTTGAGTCCATGAGAAGACTTCGCTTGCCAGTCATGTGATTAGTACATCCACTATCAATAATCCATTTTGAAGCAGCTGGTGTCATACCCTATAGTGCAGTTAGGGGGATAGGCTTCACGAAGAGAATTGTGAAGCATAAACATTTGACGAGCAAGTGGATTATGAAAGCTTAGATCAAGGTTAGGACTGATAGGGAAAGTAGCAAGCGACTCAGGAACAAAATACATAATAAGACCATTTGGGCATTTGATCTTGCACCCTGCAAGATGTTTAAGGTCCCCAGCAATAGCTTCAGACGAATTTGATTTTCGGCTGGAGACCCTTCCCTACAAAAGAGAGTTAAGCTTTCTTAGCCACCCACATCTTCAAGGGTGGCTTCGAAGCAATGAGTCTAAGTGCAGCATCTGAGAACTTTGGCTTTGCAGCCCTAGTAAAAAGTCTTGCAGGTGGACAATAGTACTCATAAGAATAAGCAGAGTAGTTCTTGGTCTTATGAACATGGCGGTTTGATGAAACACACTCATATTCATAGGCCTAAGTATGGTTTCCCTGCGAAACATTTACATTAGTGCGACTCAGGTGAGTCCTTTGTCTGTATGAAGCCTTTGGACCATATGAAGCCTATGGTCTGGGGTTTGTCTTCTTCACTTGTGGTGTCATGACGACATTCACAGGAAGATTCTCCAACAACCTTTTCGGCACCCAGACTTTCTTCATAGGTGGTCCATTCCTGCAGTTAGTACCAATATACCTGGCAAACACTTCACCATTCCAATTCTTAAACAGTTTATAGTTTGCATCAAAGGATTCATCAATAACAATGGGATTAGAACAAGTGAAGCCAGACAGGGTGGATGGATCCACTGAAGGTTCCTTTGCAGCAACCCATGTGGTTTTGGGGTACTGCTCAGGTTTCCAGTAAGAGCCATCAGCATTCATTTTCCTTTCAAACCCAAGACCCTCTTTCCTAGGGTTTCGGTTCAGGATCTGCCTTTTGAGGACATCACATAGTGTCTGATTCCCTTTGAGACTTTTGTACATCCTTGTTTCAAGCAATGTCTTCAACCGAGCATTTTCATCAGCAATAGCAGTGGTATCCTCAGCAGAGGGGTTAGTTACCACATCAACAGTTGAAGATATTGCAATAGTAGCAGCAGTAGAACATCCAGCAACAGAAGTAGTGTTGTCATGCTCAATGCATTTAAGACATGGTGGTTCAAATCCTTCCTGAGCAGAACTGATCTGTTTGGCGTGAAGTGACTTGTTTTCCTTTTGAAGATCTTCATGAGCCGCTCTCAATTTCTCAAGATCTTGCTTCCTTTGAAGATAATCATAGGAAAGCTTTTCATGAGTTGTTGAGAGCGTTTCATGAGGACTTTCAAGTTCCTCATACTTAACATGAAGATTTTTTATGTCTTCAATTAAGGACTGAGATCGAGTCAATTCAGCGTCTAACAGGTCATCGCTTTTGTCTACCAGTTTTTGAATATGTTCCATAGCTTTCTGTTGTTCAGTTGCAATTTTAGCAAGTGTTTTGTAGCTGGGTTTGGAACCACAATCAGAGTCATCTTCACTGGATGTTTGATAGTGAGTAGTGCGTGTGTTTACCTTGGCACCACGTGCCATGAAGCAGTAGGTGGGAGCGGAGTAGTCCTTGTCATTTACATCGTCGTCGGTGATGAAGCCATTATCTTCAGTGTTGAAGATGGACTTGGCAACGTATGCTGTAGCCAGACTTGCAACGCCAGAATCAGACTCCTCCTCAGACTCCACCTACGCCTCCTCAGAAGCGGACTCCTCCTCTGAATCCATTTCCTTGCCAACGAACACACGAGCCTTGCCAGATGAGCTCTTCTTGTGTGATGAAGACTTTGAGGAAGCCATGGAAGAAGACTTTGAGTATTTCTTCTTCTTCTTGTCGTCAGAATCATACTCCTTGCTCTTCTTCTTCTTGTTTTACTCATTGTCCCACTGTGGACACTCAGAGATGTAGTGTCCAAGTTTCTTGCACTTGTGGCATGTTCTCTTCTTGTAGTCATGAGCAGAAGCTTCATCATTCCTTGAGCTTGATCGTGAAGACTTTCTGAAGCCTTTCTTCTTGGTGAATTTTTGGAACTTCTTCACAAGCATAGCAAGCTCCTTTCCAATGTCTTCAGGATCATCAGAATTGCAGTCAGATTCTTCTTCAGATGAGCAGACAGCTTTTGCCTTCAAGGCACGAGTTCACCCATAGTTGGGACCGTAGATGTCTCTTTTCTCAGAAAGCTGAAACTCATGTGTGTTGAGCCTGTCAAGTATGTCAGACGGATCGAGTGTCTTGAAGTCAGGACGTTCTTGAATCATCAGGGCTAGGGTGTCAAACGATCTGTCAAGTGATCTCAGGAGTGTCTTGACGACTTCATGCTTGGTGATCTCAGTAGCGCCAAGGGCTTGAAGCTCATTTGTGATGTCAGTGAGTCGATCAAACGTGAGCTGGACATTCTCATTATCGTTTCTCTTGAAGCGGTTGCGAAGGACACTGATTCTTTGATCTCTCTGGGTTGAGACGCCTTCATTGACCTTGGAAAGCCAGTCCCAGACTAGCTTAGATGTTTCCAGAGCACTCACACGGCCATACTGCCCTTTGGTCAGATGACCACAGATGATGTTCTTGGCAGTGGAGTCCAGTTGAACGAACTTCTTGACATCAGAAGCGGTGACACCTTCACCCGCATTGGGAACGCCATTCTTGACGACATACCATAGGTCGACATCAATGGCTTCAAGATGCATGTGCATCTTATTCTTCCAGTAGGGATATTTAGTTCCATCAAAGACTGGGCACACAACGGAGACTTTGATTATCCCTGCAGTCGACATAGCTAAAACTCCAGGTGGTTAAACCGAATCACACAAAACAAGGGAGTACCTTGTTCTGATACCAATTGAAAGTGCTAGTGATCGACTAGAGGAGGGGTGAATAGGCGATTTTTATGAAAGCCTTCAAAACATGGAACTTTCGAAGACAAACGATAGAAATAAACCTATTACCATGCAGCGGAAGGTAGACTACACTAAGCAAGCCATAGTCAAGTATTCAATGAAGTGAAAGCACAACGACTAATAGCAGCTAGGCAGTATAGATCAGGTAGGAAGATAGTATGAAGCCAAGCATGACAAGCAGTCACTTAGTGAAGACAAAGGATAATGCAAACAGGCAATTACTTCACAAGGACCAACTGTAAATAAAGAGATGGGAAGGATAGAACCAGTGACTTGTTGAAGACAATGATTTGTTGGACCAGTTCCAGTTGCTGTGACAACTGTATGTCTGGTTAGGGAGGCTGAGATTCAACTCAGAAGACCGTGTCTTCACCTTATTCCCCTTGATCTAAGCACACCCAGTCCTCACCCAATCACTCTGGTAAGTCTTCAAGGTAGACTTCCAAACCTTCACAGACTTCGTTCACCGACGATCCATAATGACTCTTGGATGCTCAGAACGCGACGCCTAACCGGCTGGATGCACTAAAACCAACTAGGGGTGGCACTACCTGTGTTATCCTGCAATTCTCACGAACACATTAGTCCCTCAACCAGGTTTGTCGTCAATACTCTAAAACCAACTAGGGGTGGCACTAGATGCACTTACAATTTAGCATAAAGATTTTTAATGACAATACTGCCAGGGACAATTTTAAAGAATTCATTCATGCCAAAGGGATCTCTTATAACTTTAACAAAATCCGGGTGAATGCTAATCTTCTTAAGATCCTCTTTACTATTACTAGAAGTTGCACCCTTGTTCTTAGTAACTTGAGTAGTCTTGCCAATCTTTACACAGTTTTTTCAATAGTTTTAACGAAAGCAAAAGCCGTTCTCAAATTACTAAAGATTTCTTCTAGCTTATCAATCCGAGACGAACTTTCTTCAATTCTTTCATGAATTACGGTTCCCTTTTCTTTTAACAACTTCAAAACTTCTCCCGTTTTTGACCCAATTTTAGTAGCAAAATTATGCATCTTTTTCATCTAAGTTGTCAATATGTTCTTCAGTAAGCATTTTCTTTTCAATAGCATCTAATATTTCCATGACATGCTCAAGAGTCAAAGTTGTTTCATTAATCATAAGAGGTGGTAATCCCACTAAATTTCCCATAGCATTGAAAGCATCAAGAGAGGGACACATCAAGAAATTTCCACCGGTAATCGTATGAAGGACGAATCTATACCAAGTGGTGATGCCCACATAAAAGCAACGGAGAAGAACAACGGTAGATTGCTTACAGATAGATCTATTATGAGCATTGCAAATTCTATACCAAGCATCTTTTAAATTTTCTCCTTGTCTTTGCTTGAAGTAAAGAACTTCAAAATCTAGTGACAAAGGAGGAGTAGGCATGTAACACCCACAATGTGGCTATATCTCCCACATGTTGGGGCACGACTTAGAGGCATAGCCGCATGGTAGTTTTGTCGCAAGAGGGGTAATCTTCACACAATCCCATGTAATGAATAAGAAAGGGATAAAGAGTTGGCTTACAATCGCCACTTCACACAAATAACAAGTTAAACATACATCATCCAGAGTACCATCAAGGTCCGACTACGAAACCAAAATAAAGGAAGACAACCCCAAATGTTGGATCCCCGATCGTCCCAACCGGGCACCACTACTGATCAAACGAAAAAGACACATAACAACGATCAAGATCTTCATCGAGCTCCCACTTGAGCTCGGTTGTGCCACCTACACTGGTATCCTCGGCACCTGCAACTGTTTGGAAGTATCTGTGAGTCACGAGGACTCAGCAATCTCACTCCCGCGAATCAAGACTATTTAAGCTTATGGGTAGGATAGGGTAATGAGGTGGAGCTGTAGCAAGCACTAAGCAAATATGGTGGATAACATACGCAAATAAGAGCGAGAAGAGAAGCAACGCAACGGTCGTGAAGCTAGAAGTGATCAAGAAGTGACCCTGAAAGTACTTACGCACAACCATAACACAAGAACCGTGTTCACTTCCTGGACTCCGCCGGAAAAAGACCATCACGGCTACACACGCGGTTGATGCATTTTACTTAAGTCAATTGTCAAGTTATCTACAACCGGATATTAACAAATTCCCATCTGCCACATAACCATGGGCACGGCTCTCGAAAGTTTATACCCTGCAAGGGTGTCCCAACTTAGCCCATCACAAGCTCTCACGGTCAATGAAGGATATTCCTTCTTCCGGAAAGACCCGATCAGTCTCGAAATCCCGGTTAAAAGACATTTCGACAATGGTAAAACAAGACCAGCAAAGCCGCCTGATGTGCCGACAATCCCGATAGGAGCTGGACATATCTCGTTCTCAGGGCAACACCGGATGAGAATCCTACGAGTAAAACCAGCCCTCAAGTTTCCCCGAGGTGGCCCTGCAGTCTACTTAGTTCGTACCAACACTTAGAGAAGCACTAGCCCGGGGGGGTTAAATAAAGATGACCCTTGGGTTAATTACTCCCAAGGGAAAGGTGTAGGTTGTTAGGCAAATGTAAAACCAAGGTTGGGCCTTGCTGGAGGAGTTTTATTCAAAGCAAACTGTCAAGGGGTTCCCATAACACCCAACCGCGTAAGGAACGCAAAATCAAGGAACATAACACCGATATGACGGAAACTAGGGCGGCAAGAGTGGAACAGAAAACCAAGCATAAGGCCGAGCCTTCCACCCATTACCAAGTATATAGATGCATTAATTAAAATAAGAGATATTGTGATATCCCAACATATCCATGTTCCAACATAGAACCAGCTTCAACTTCACCCGCAACTAGCAACGCTATAAGAGGGGCTGAGCAAAAGCGGTAACATAGCCAAACAACGGTTTGCTAGGAAGGTGGGTTAGAGGCTTGACATGGAAATATGGGAGGCATGATAAAAGAAGTGGTAGGTAGTGTCGTGGATCTAAGACTGACAGTAGAATGGGGGGGGGGTAGGTATGAGGAGGCAAGATCCTAGCTATGGAGTAGTTGTACACACGAGTTTATGAGTTTAGGCCCTTCACGGAGGAAGTAACAACCCTACGTCTCGGTGCCCGGAGGTGGTCGACTGGATTGTGTATATGTGTGTGTTTCCAAAGGATGCGAACCCTTGTCCCAGAGGAGGGGGTGGCTTATATAGAGTGTGCCAGGACCCCAGCTCCCCTCCGTTACATAGAGTTCAATGTACATTAAGAGTGGAACATTACTGGTAACGCTAGCAATTAAGTGATATAAATGATAATTAAGTCTATGAGTAATGCCTGACCGTTGCTGTGTAGAGTGGCTTTAGGTCTTCTGTACGTTGAGTGGTCATTGTGACGGTCGAGTGTCATTGATCTTTCCGAGTGTAATGTCTATGGTCGAGTGGATGATGGTACCCTTTGAATGCTTTTGGCTTTAGGGCGATTACCTTGGGGAGGGTGTCTAGGTCAGGCATATGACCCCACCCTAGGTACATAGCTTCATCATTAGCCACCGAATGGTTCGGGGCTTGAGTGGAGAAGGAGTTGAGAATTCCTCTGACTCAACGTTCGTGCTTCGGGAGCGTCTTATTTGCGACCAAGTGAACAATTATGATGGACCCAACTTCTTCTTAGTCGCCTTGATCCATTCTTGGTTCTGCCGAGTGAACTTTTGATGTTATGCTCCGAGTGCTGATATGGAAAAGATCTTCCGCTTGGCAGGTTGCCTTGCTGCGCGTGAATATCGTGGGATTTTGTATTTGGGGAAGCGCATGAGACGGAGGAGTCCATAGTAATCGGATGGGATCAAGCGATGCTGCCTCGATCATTGTGCCACCTTTTTCGCCACGTACCTCGCGCGCGACTATTGCAGGATTTGAT
The DNA here is from genome assembly GCF_002162155.2 of Triticum dicoccoides. Classification (NCBI taxonomy): domain Eukaryota; kingdom Viridiplantae; phylum Streptophyta; class Magnoliopsida; order Poales; family Poaceae; genus Triticum; species Triticum dicoccoides. The sequence goes on along the minus strand of NC_041380.1, from coordinate 446,060,460 downwards.
TGGATCGTCTGGCCCCACAGGTTAGCCACTCGGAAGCGGCCATGTCGGTGTCAAAACCGGCGGATCTCGGGTAGGGGGTCCCAAACGGTGCGTCTAGGCCGGATGGTAACAGGAGGTAGGGGACACGATGTTTTACCCAGGTTCGGTTCCTCTTGATGGAGGTAAAACCCTACGTCCTGCTTGATTGATATTGATGATATGGGTAGTACAAGAGTAAATCTACCACGAGATCAGAGAGGCTAAACCCTAGAAGCTAGCCTATGGTATGATTGTATGTTATGGTTGTTGTCCTACGGACTAAAACCCTTCGGTTTATATAGACACCGGAGAGGGTTAGTGTTACACAAGGTCGATTACAAAGGAGGAGATATCCATATCCGTATTGCCTAGCTTGCCTTCCACGCCAAGTAGAGTCCCATCCGAACACGAGACGAAGTCTTCAATCTTGTATCTTCATAGTCTAACAGTCCGGCCAACAGAGATAGTCCGGCTATCCGGAGACCCCCGAATCTAGGACTCCCTCAGTAGCCCCTGAACCAGGCTTCAATGACGATGAGTCCGGCGCGCAATGTTGTCTTCGGCATTGCAAGGCGGGTTCCTTCTCCGAATACATCACAGAAGAATTTGAATACGAGGATAGTGTCCGACCCTGCAAAATAAGTTCCACATTCCACTGTAGAGAGAATAATATTTTCGCAGATAATTTGCTGGCTTGTTTTGGCAGCATGACGTTACGTCATGGCCTAGTGATTATTCGAACCGTTTCTTTTAACCAGTCCCGCACATAACGCGAGGCGGTTTTTCGACACGTCTTGTCAAAGCAGAGATCGTGTCCCCTTATTACGGGATTCTCATCAATATGGGCGTGGGTAACCCAACCACGCCATCAATTGTGGCGCTTGGGGGATAAGCGAGTTTTACCAGGCAAGTGGGGACGCTTAGTTTCATCTGCCCATATAAAGGGATAAGGATTCACCTTTCTATCCACGCGTTCTTCCTCCCTTACCCATCCGTTTTCGCACACTCGAGCTCTAGCGCCAAAGTCCGCACTTCCCACCTCAACCTTCTCCAATAATGCCCGGAGCAGGAGGCAGGTGGATGGTCTCCTCCATCACGGAGGGAGACATCAAGAAGTTGTGCGGGGCCGGATACCTAGCCGTGAACATCGCGCATCGGCTGCCTGCCGCGGGGCAGATCGTCCCTACCCTGAAACCTCACGAGAGGGTAGTTTTCCTTCACCACTTCCTCCGCGGACTAGGGTTTACCCTCCATCCATTCGTCTGTGGTCTCATGTTCTACTACGGGCTGGACTTACATGATCTGGCCTCGAACTTCATCCTCAACATTTCGGCGTTCATCGTCGTGTGTGAGGCTTTCCTCCGCATCCGGACCCACTTCAGCATGTGGTTAAAGACCTTCAATATCAAGCCGAAGGTGGTACGAGGCCAACAAGCAGAATGCGGCGGAGCCATGGTGGGCAAGATGCCCAACATCATATGGCTCGAAGGCTCCTTCGTGGAGACAATAAAGGGGTGGCAGTCGGCGTGGTTCTACATCACCGAGCCGCACGACGCCAAATGGGCGGCAGCCCCCGAGTTTCGATCCGGATTCCCTACACGACTCACTTCCTGGAAGGAGAAGGGCCTGTCGTAGGGTTCATCAGTGGAGCTGGACAGAGTCCAGAAATGTATCCGGAGTATGGCAAGCAAGAAGCTCAAGCTTGTCAACACAGTCCAAGTTATGCTCATCCGCCGGATCCTCCCGTGTCAACAACGGGATTTTACCTTATGGGAGTTTGACCCGGCCTAGCACCAGACTCTGAGCGAGCTCTTTGATACGACGCACAAGGACGTCTGGAAGGTGCTGTTCAAGGGTGCCGAGGTCCCTCCTTCTCTCACCGAAGATCATGGACTAAGCGCAAAGCGCTCAGCGTGTTCGGTGAGTTCAATACGTCCCGTAAGACATTTATTTTCCCTAGCTTAATTATGCGTGGGGTCTAATCTCCAGGCCTTTGACAGGACTGGGTGGAGATGTCGGGGCAGATCGACTGTCCGGCCCCTTTGCCCGAAGACATTGCGAGCGCTCTCCTGATGGAGATGCTGGCTCCGGCTCCTTACAAGGTGCCGGAGAAGACCAAGAAGGCCAAGGGAGCCCGAAAGAGTTCCCGACGCCAGGTGTTATCAGACTCATTGTCCGATAACCCTACGGCACACTCTTCCCCCGAAGATGAGGATGAAGAAGAAGATGCTCCCCCTCCAGGCGGGGGAGGCAAGAAAAGGAAGGCCGCCCCAACTAGGGAGGCCGAAGGGTCCATGAAGGGGAGGACTCTCCTTCCGGACAGTTCCACCGCCGCCGACGAGGGCGAAGATGAGTGGTTGCCCTGGGCCAAGCCCCCGGGGAGATCGTAAGTATTCAGATACCAGAGTAACTCATAGCATTCCTTTGTCGCACTGCTTTCCCTAACGCCGAACATGATTATGCAGGCCACCGCGAACCAGCATCGATGTATCATCGGACGTCTCCCTGGGCTTGTCGGACATGGATAGCGATCCAGTCCCGACCGCCACCTCCCCTCATCCTACTGACGACGCCGAGGTGCTGTCTCAAGAGGCACCGGGTCGAGGGGAAACAGTCCTGGAGGCGCCTCAAGGCGATCTTCCGGACTCCGGGAGCCGCGGGAACGGGGCCCCCGAGAGCTCCAAGTTCGGCCCTCAGCCGAACACCTCGTCAGACCCTCCAGCGGTTCCGGGCTCGGGCAGGCAGCCTCCGTCTAAGAGGGGCAAGACGCCTGTGCCGGTGACTTCTGTCCATCCATAGGCACCGGACAATCTGCTGGAAGCGCTTCACAGCGCTTCCATCGACGAGGAGCACCACACTATCATGAGTGCGGTGATCCAGAAGGTTCAGTCCACCAAGAGCAGATTGACTGAAGCCTGTGCCAGCCTTCTAACAGGCTTTGAGGTAAGTGTTTTAAAATGTAGTAGAAATATTACCACATAGACAGTAGCCCCTGATGCTTTGTTCGGTGTTCACAAAGAAAATCCGAACAGAGGATCAAATAATATCGCAGGAGTCTAATATCAGTATGTCAATATGCGTATGCAGGCTTCGCTGCTGGCATCCGCCGCATTGACTGCAGAGGTCGCCGTATTGAAGCAGGACCTCGAGGGGTCCAGGAAAGAGCTCAGCCTTGCCAAGAGGCAGCTCGAGGAGAACAAGGGTAAGTAATACCCTGTCTTATGTATATATATAAAAGAGGATGCGATTGCAAAATGATAGGATCATCGTATGTTTGCCAGGGGCCACGACCGAGGTGGCGACCCTGAAGCAAGTGCTAACGAAGGCCGAAGATACCGCGGCCAAGGAGCGCACCGAGCGAGAGAAGCACGAGGCTCGGGTGGGCGAGGTGCAGCAAGAGCTCCAGGCTCTTGTGACAAAGCACGAGGCGTTGGAGCTTGACTCAAAGACATGAGAGCCTGAGCTTGCCGCGGCCCTTGAGAGTGCAAAGAGTGCCAAGGCCGAGGCCCAGAAGGCCCTCCAGGAGATCGACACAATGAAGAAGATAGCGGCGGGTAAGGCATTCTATATGTAGAGCAAGCATGTAAAAGTAAATTACCGATTACTTACCCGAATTCGGATCTCTCCAGGAGCATTCACAGATATGCCCCGCGGCGTGTCGGATGCCGCGCAGTTTTACCAGGCCAAGGAGGGAAGCTCAACGGAGAAGCTGTTCTGGTCTCAGTATACTGGGACGGAACACCCAATGCCTCTGAGCGACCAGCTAAAGCAGATGGTCGAGCTGCACAAGGCGGCCAAACAGGCCATGAAGGGCCTTACAGTCCGGCTGTGGCCTGGCGACATCCTTCCGGACAGCTTCTTCGGCCTGGTGAGGCGGCTTGTGGATGCCTGCCCATGGCTGGAGGTCATCAAGTGGTCCGTCTGCATCGAAGGTGCACGCCGGGCTTTCGCCCGTGTGAAGGTGCAGTGGGCCAAGCTAGACGCTGTGAAGCCGATCAAGGAAGGGCTGCCGCAGGGCAAGGAGCATCGCACCCCCGAAATTTATTATGAGGGTGTCCTGAAGGGTGCCCGTCTTGTAGCGGACGAATGTTCAAAGGATGTAATATTTGAGTGAACTTGCTCGTGTGATCCTGTATGATGAAAACTTGTTTCATATGCGCTATGCAACGCTTGTGTGAATTTAAAATATTACCTTTTTTGGCCATTTATCCAATCTGAGAGATGGCTAGTCCTCGGCTTCTGCCCCCATGCTACGAGTGCTGCGGAGTTCGGGATAAACCTGAGCACTCTTGTTCCCATGTTTGGGTCCTTCGAGGGAGGTGCTCAGCACAACGAACAAGGCAACCGGACTAATAATGCTTTATCACTCTCACTTAGCCATAGAATTCTATAATTTTAAATTTTGGTGAAGCCCCTGGTATTCGGAAGACCGAATTCGGGGCGCGATACACGCCTGTAAGACGGACAGGGACGACCCCTCGCCCTAAGCGGCATAAGTCTTTAGGGACTCGAAAAACCTCGCCGAACAATGACCAGTCTCTCGCCTTATCATGACAGTCAGTTTTAGCTTTCTCTACTGAGGTGCTAAGCCCGGCAGAACCAGGGCACAATCGCAGTAGTTCTCCTAGCGCTACCTTAGCCGATAGAGCGGAACGTAAGGTACCAAAACATAGGAGCCGGGCAAACCCAACATTTGACCAAAGACATGATTCGGAGCTGATGCATATAATGTTATAAGTTCGGAGTGCCGCACTTGTGAAAGTGTTCGGACTTTTCACACCGCATTGTGGGGTACGTAAGCCCCTGGTGTATTGTCCGTACCAGAGTGTATGATTGCAAGGCGTCATTAATGAACACACACACACACACACATATAACAAGAATGCAATAATAGTCGTAATGTCATGCTTTGTTTATTAAAAATTGCGTTAAAGGAGAGTGATACAGATAGTGCGATAAGCAAAGAGTAGGACTATGTCCCTTCCAAGGGCAAGCTGAGGAATGATATTAAATTGAATATTTCACTCGTTACTGTAATCAACCTGGGAATTCCGTGGTATAATGTAGCTGTCTGCCTCCTTGGTTGCTGCATCATGTGTTCGGCACTAGTGCTGCCGGACAGTGTTTCCAGAGATTAAGGTCCTGAAAGAAAAAGAAAAATAACCAAACAGGAAGCCCCTAGTGCGGTTTAGGCCGCGTTTTGGGGCATGCCGCAGTTGTGCCCCCCTCCCCACCTGTGCCCATGGTATTTTTAATGCGTAATTATGTACGCGCGACACGAATATCGTCGTTGGGCTGGGATTGGAGTGGCCGCCGTATTGCTACGTGAGCTCTGATCGCGCCATGCGGTTTATTTGCCGATTGCCCCGAGCGCGCTTGAAGGTGTCCGGGCTTTGAAGCGCCGAACTGGTTGATTGCCTTGAGAGGCTGCTTTGCGCTTCTGCTGTGAGGGCCGCGGTGTGCTCCTTTGTTCGGAGACAGCGCTCTGTGTTTCCATTGACTGTAATAACTCCGCGAGGTCCTGGCATCTTGAGCTTGAGGTATGCATAATGCGGTACCACATTGAATCTAGCGAATGCGGTTCGCCCGAGCAGCGTGTGATAACCACTGCGGAACGAGACTATATCGAAGATTAACTCTTCGCTTCGAAAATTATCCGGGGATCTGAAGACCACTTCCAGTGTAACTGAGCCTGTGCAATGGGTCTCTACACCTGGAATGACGCCCTTAAAGGTCGTTTTTGTGGGTTTGATCCTTGAGGGGTCTATACCCATTCTGTGCACTGTATACTGATAAAGCAGGTTTAGGCTGCTGCCGCCGTCCATAAGGACTCGAGTGAGGTGAAATTCGTCGATGATTGGGTCTAGGACCAGTGCGGCGAATCCGCCATGACGGATACTAGTGGGGCGGTCCCTGCGATCGAAGGTGATCGGACAGGAGGACCAAGGGTTGAACTTTGGGGCGACTGGCTCCAACGCATACGTCCCTGAGCGTACGCTTCCGCTCCCTCTTGGGGATGTGGGTTGCGTATATCATGTTCACCATCCGCACTTGCGGGGGAAACCTATTCTGTCCTCTAGTGTGCGGCTGCCGGGGCTCCTCCTCGTCATCGCTATGCGGCCCCTTGTCCTTGTTTTCGGCAATTAACTTGCCGGCCTGCTTGAACACCCAACAATCCCTGTTGGTGTGATTGGCTGGCTTGTCTGGGGTGCCGTGTATTTGACACGAGCGATCGAGTATACGGTCCAAGATGGATGGACCCGGCGTACTTTGTTTGAATGGCTTTTTCCGCTGACCGGGTTTAGAGCCTTTGAATCCGGCATTGTCTTCCGTATCCTTAGTATTTTTGCTGTTAATGCGGCGCTTATGCTTGTTGCGACGTGACTTGCTATTGCCGTCCTTGGTATCTGAGGTACCATGTTTCTCTGATATGTAATTACTGCGAGCCAACCAGCTGTCTTCTCCCGCACAAAAGAGGGTCATGAGCGTCGTGAGAGCTGCCATAGATTTCGGCTTTTCCTGACCAAGGTGCCGGGCTAGCCACTCGTCTCGGATGTTGTGCTTGAAAGCCGCTAAGGCCTCCGCATCCAGAAAGTCAACGATTTGATTTTTCTTTGTAAGGAACCGAGTCCAGAATTGCCTAGCCGACTCTTCTGGCTGCTGAATTATGTGGCTCAAGTCATCGGCGTCTGGTGGTCGCACATAATTGCCCTGAAAGTTGTCGAGGAATGCGGCTTCCAGATCTTCCCAACAGCTAATGGAGTCCATTGGCAAGCTGTTAAGCCAATACCGCGCTGGTCCTTTGAGCTTTAGTGGGAGGTATTTGATGGCGTGTAAGTCATTGCCGCGCGCCATGTGGATGTGGAGGAGGAAATCCTCAATCCATACTGCGGGATCTGTTGTGCCGTCGTATGATTGAATATTTACAGGTTTGAAACCTTCTGGGAATTGATGTTCCATTACTTCGTCTGTGAAGCATAAGGGGTGTCCGACGCCTCTGTATTGGGCTATATCGCGACACAGCTCGAATGGGTCTTGCCCGCTGTGTTCGGCCCGGCCGGATTTGCTTTTACTATATCCGTCGTGACGTTTGTCGTCTCGCAGAGTGGTGCGTCCTCGTGATCCGTAGATCGATCTTGAATGCTTTGCCTTGTCCTCCAATATGTCTCACAGGTCTGGCGTATCTCCCCATGCCTTTTTATTTAAATGGCGTTGGGGTGGAAGCTGAGCTTGTGGCTGGAATGCCTCTCTATTGCGGCCACGAGGTGGTCGATCAGCCGTATCATACGCTTCTTCCTCCAGTCGGGGTAGTAACCTGCGCCTTGGGTAACTCTTGGAGGGGCTCTCGAGTTTATATTCCTCGGCCACGAGGACTTCAGTCCATTTGTCAGCTAGCAGATCTTGATCAGCTTGAAGCTGTTGCTGCTTTTTCTTCAGGCTATTTGCCATGGCCATAAGCCGGCGCTTGAAGCGCTCTTGTTCGACGGGGTCCTCTGGTACGACGAATTCATCGTCGCCGAGGCTTGCCTCATCTTCAGAGGGGGCATGTGATTGTCATCCTCCTCCTCTCCGTCTGCCGCTCTCTCAGGAGAGCTAGCTCCTTCATCCTCCTGCTCTAAATCTTGCTGGAGGGGTTTGTTGTTTTCTTCGGCACTATCCGGAGTGTTATTATCTCCTGTGCCGGTATCACCACTTTTTCTTTGGCGGGACTTAGAGCGGCACCGCTGACGTCGGCATTTGGGTTGCTTCTTGGAGGGGTCATCCTCCGCTATCCCGTCGCCATTGCCTTCTTTGGGTGTATCCACCATGTATATGTCATATGACGAGGTGGCTTTCCAGTGCCCTATAGGTGCTGGTTCATGTTCGTCTCCTGCATCGTCGTCCATACCGTCGATGTCTTCGGAGTCAAAGTCGAGCATGTCGGTTAAATCATCGATAGTGGCTATGAAGTGGGTGGTGGGTGGGCGTCGAATTTCTTCGTCGTCCGCATCCCAATCCTGTTGGCCATAATCCGGCCAGGGCTCTCCTGACAAAGAGAGAGACCTTAGTGAATTCAGAATGTCGCTGAAGGGCGAGTGCTGAAAGATATGCGCGGCGGTGAATTCCATGATCGGCGCCCAATCGGATTCGATTGGCAGGGGCGCGGATGGTTCGGAGTCCGGAAAAGAGTCTGGCACCTTGGAGTCACGTGCTGCACAGAGGTTTAGGCTGGTGTTCGGCTCGATCGCCGTTGATACTGCAGCCCCTGAGGTGGTGTCTAACCACCCATCCTCAACTGGCGCAGTTCGCTCCGAGCTAAGGGTCAGAGCTGATGCGGACGCAACCTCTGGGGTACTGTTCGACGACAGAGCTAGGTCATACCCATCGCGACAGTGCGGCGCGCCCGGCTGTGGCTCGAATCCGTCGAAGATCAAGTCTCCATGGATGTCGGCTGTGTAGTTCAAACTTCCAAATCTGACCTGATGGCCAGGGGCGTAGCTTTCAATCTGCTCCAGATGGCCAAGCGAATTAGCCCGCAGTGCAAAGCCGCCAAATACGAAGATCTGTCCGGGGGAAAAAGTCTCACCCTGGACCGCATCGCTATCGATGATAGTAGGAGTCATCAAGCCTAATGGCGATGACACAGAGGAACTCTCAATGAAAGCACCAATGTCGGTGTCAAAACCGGCGGATCTCGGGTAGGGGGTCCCGAACTGTGCGTCTAGGCCGGATGGTAACAGGAGGCAGGGGACATGATGTTTTACCCAGGTTCGGGCCCTCTTGATCGAGGTAAAACCCTACGTCCTTCTTTATTGATATTGATGATATGGGTAGTACAAGAGTAGATCTACCACGAGATCAGAGATGCTAAACCCTAGAAGCTAGCCTATGGTATGATTGTATGTTATGGTTTTTGTCCTATGGACTAAAACCCTTCGGTTTGTATAGACACCGGAGAGGGTTAGGGTTACACAAGGTCGGTTACAAAGGAGGAGATATCCATATCCGTATTGCCTAGCTTGCCTTCCATGCCAAGTAGAGTCCCATCCGGACACGAGACGAAGTCTTCTATCTTGTATCTTCATAGTCTAACAGTCCGGCCAACGAAGATAGTCCGGCTGTCCGGAGACCCCCTAATCCAGGACTCCCTCAGGCCCCATATAAGGTGCCAGATTGGATTTTGTGCACATCGCTTCTCCATTCTCCTCCTTTCTCCTTTGCTTCCTCCGCCATCTCTATCTTCGCTCTCAGTGCCACTGCTCCGTTCGAGCTTCGCCTGCGACCATGGGGAAGGAGAAGATGGTGGCCTTGGAGCATGCAAAGAAGGCGACGACGAAGGCGAAGGGAAAGAGGTCCAACCGGGGAGGATCCTCATCGAGATCCGGCCTGCCGCGCGGCTGGATCCATGGCGACCGGATCCGGTCTACGATCAGCCAAGACGGCATCGATGATCTATTCGAGGGGGGGCTGATTCCCCATGAATCGGCGCGGCTCTCGGAAGGAGTGACCGAACCGCATCTGCGTGATGGTGAGTGCGTTCTCCTGGCAACTCATGTTGACCGTGGATTTTCTCTGCCTCCCCATCCTTTTTTCCGGGGATTCTTGAACTTCTTTGGAGCACAACTTCACCATTTCAATCCCAACTCCATCGTATATCTTGCCGCCTACGTGTCCATGTGCGAGAGCTTCTTAGGTTCTAGGCCACACTGGGGGTCTTCTCAAGCACATTTTCACTTGCCATTCTCAGTCGGTCAAGAAGGCCAATCCGAGTGACGAGAAAACGCACGTGATTTAGATGTGCGGGGGTCTTGTGATTCAGATGAGAAATAAAAGCACTTTCCCAACCATGATCCTTCCCGAGTCGGTCCAAGGTTGGTAGTCGACCTGGTTTTATTGCAAAGACCAGCCGACTCCAGCTCAGTCGACCGGCTCCCTGCTTTTTCCATGGATCGAGTCGAGAAGCCCTCCGCACTGAAAGTGATCCCAGAGGAGAGAGCGCAGGTGAAGGTGTTGATCGAGCGGGTGGTCCAGCTCGTCCGGGATGACGTGACCGGTATGGATCTGTTGGAGGTATTCCTCAAACGACGCATCCAGCCGCTCCAAGCTCGTGATCATCCAATGTGGATGTACTCAGGCATTGAGGATTCCACTCGGATCCACCCGGAGGAGGTCGATGAGGACACAGTGGAGAAGTGGCTGAGAGGCATCATAGGCAACAAGGATAACCCCAGGGGGTCCAGGAGGGTCGCTCCATTCGACCATTCGCGCCGGCCAGACCAAGTCTGACTCTGGATTACCGAGTACTTTTTTGATTAATCATGTAACCGCCTATCGGCGACTGATTGCTTTTTTGCTTTGTTGGTTATCTTTCAGGCTCTTATTGAGATATATTCAATGCCCAACGGTGAGCAGGAGCAGGACTCGGAGGAGGAGGCGAGCGGAGGCGATAGTGGCGAGTGGCACTCGGACGAGGAGGAGGGTGAGGAGAGCGGCGACCGGAGTGATGAAGAAGAGGTCGACTCGCCTCCTCGCAGAGAAAAAAGGTCCAAGCACGCTCACGACCCGGAAAGCCTCCATGACATGGTGGCCTCACCGACTGGGCAGTCTTCGAAGTGTCCCCGGATGTCCTCTCCAGTGCCGACTGAGAGGACACCGAAGCAATCTAAAGTTGCACCTCCACCAGCACCGAAACCACTGAGGGCTACATCATCCAAACCTCCGAAGGCTTTGCCCAAGATCAAAATGGTCATTCCTACTATCTCTGGGTAATAATCCGACTTGATTCTTTGGTTGACTAGGTGTAACAAACGTGGCCGACGGAATATTGAAATTTGCAGAGCTGCTACCTCTGGGACTTCCACCCGTCAGTACGAAGACGAGGATATGGAAGATGCAGTCACCTCCAACCCAGGTACAACTCTCGTGATCTTGTTCTTGATTATATGGTCGATTAAATTCTGGCGACTCATCTAGGGTCGACTGATTTCTTTGCAGCCCCTCCCAATTTCATTGAGTTTCCGGATGATGACGAGGATGTGCCGCTGAGGCCCAGGAAGAAGAAGGCAATAGCTGGCAAGACATCCCAGTCGGAGCCGGCGGCGGAGCCGGAAGTTCAACAACTCGAAGATACGAGTAAGGTTTCTGTAACCTTTGCTGACCCTGTGTCGAGCGCGTCTCCCGCACCGTCGACTGCCCCAGTGCTTGCTTCAACCATCCAACTTCATGCCTCGGATCTCCAAGCCGATGCGTCTGGACCGTCTGTTCCCTTCTTTTTCACTCATCATGTTCCAGAAAGCCAGTCGGCCGCCGCTGCGGAGGCCATTCGTCAGGCTGACATAATGATGGAGCGGGTGAAGGCGGTGCATGAAAGCAGTCAGGCTGCTTATGACGCGAGCGTGGCTCTTTGAGCCAATATCCAGGTAAGTTGACTTCCGGCTGAACTTGTTCTATTAGGATATGCTACCCGAATATTTTCCTTTGCACAATCTCTCATTGCCTTCCACTTCAAGACTGTACACCCACTAGGTGTTTTGTCATCTTTATCATTTTCACTCTTCCACTCGGCCTGGTCGAGTGGGATCTGAACCAGTGGGAGCACGCTAAGTGCACCCACTGGGTGTAGTCCCCGAGACCGCAGTCGACTGCTGGCAGTCAGTTGGGGTCTGAGCATTACTTTTTTTTACTCGGTCTGGGCGGACCAGCCAAGTGGAACCCAAACCAGTGGGGGCATGCTAAGTGCACCCACTGGGTGTAGTCCTCGAGACCACAGTCGACTGCTGGCAGTCGGTTGGGGTCCGAGCACTACTTTCTCTCTCTTTTTTTTAATTTTTTTACTCAGTCTGGGCGGACCAGCCGAGTGGAACCCAAACCAGTGGGGGCACGCTAAGTGCACCCACTGGGTGTAGTCCCCGAGACCGCGGTTGACTGCTGGCAGTTGGTTGGTGTCTGAGCACTCTTGAAGTTTTATTCACTCGGAAGTAAATAATCTTTGATCATGTCTTCTACTCATTGTAGAAATCTTGTACGCTTATCTCCAAGTTTGCTGAATTTGAGGAAAAGCAAAGACAACTCAACCTTGACCTGGAGCTAGCTCAGCAGAACTTAAAGAAGGCTCAAGATGAAGTCGCTGGTACGGAAGGTAACGGCCTGTCGACTGCTTATCTTGACCATCCTTCAAGTTACCCCTTTGTTCTTCTGTTTGATCTAAATGTGTATTTTGCATAGAAAAGGAGGCTGGCCCTGGAGAACAAGGAATTGGACCTTGCAACTACGTAGAAGGAGGCTCAGGAGAAGATTGCCCTTGCTGACCAGAAACTGGCTTCGGTCGGAGTGCTAGAGGAGGAAATCAACAAGTTGAAGTCATCTCTCACTGAATCCAACCAAGAGGAGACTCATCTAAAAAAAGATAAAGTGGCTCTGAACGATCAGCTGGAAAGCATGACTCATAGGAGGAACGATTTGGAGGCTTATCTGAAAGCCCTCGCCAAGAAACTCTTTCTTATGCTCGAAGGTACCCCTTTTTACCCGACTGTTTTACTGTTTGCAAGTTAGTCCTGATCAGTCGACTCATTAACTCCTTGACTCTGCAGAATTCTGCCAAAACTTTGAAGAGGAGACTGGACAGGTCGAGACGGTCTTGGATCCTATCCTTTCTCCAGTCGGCGACGAGGCTGCCATGAATGTGCTTCGACTGGAATCCCGTGTCGCCAGTGTTACCGGTTATCTTGCTCGTCTGAAAGTGACATTTTCGCGCATCGACTCATCACTCTGGCCAAGGGCAACGCTTCAGAATGATCTTGAGTCTCTGATGACTCGGCTCAATGAGGTCCCTGGTCGAGTGCAGGAATGGAAGAAGCCCTCTGCCCGATGCGGCGCTGGCGTGGCTCTGTCGCTGGTTAGGGTCCACTGCAAAGAAGCTCGAGAAGAGAAGCTGGCGGCGATCAAGGTCATCAACACCAAAAGGCACGACTTCCAATCCTTCATGGAGACTTTCATTGCTGCTGCCACTCGGATCGCGGACGGGATTGATTTGGACGAGTTCGTCGAGCCTGCAAGCCCTCCTCCTGCTGAGTGAACGAACTCGATACATAAACTTCCTTTAAATTTGCCTCGGAATGCTGAGTGATTTTTGTAACCGTTAAACTCCTTCAGGCCTGATGCCCAAGTACTTTTATCTTTGTCCTGAAACTTTTAAGGTTTTATCTGATCTTGGTTTATCTTCTGCATGTGCTTGCGTCTGCCTTCGAGTGGAGCTTATTCTTCACTCGGAATATTTCTTGAAATGCAGCTCTGAGGGAGATACCTCAGTCGACCTGCGCCTCTCCATCCTTGCAGATAGGGATGGAGCGCACATTGTGCTTGTGGCACAGCTCCAAGGAGGGAGTTGCAGTCGACCTGCACCTCGTCGTCCTTGCGGATAGGGATGGAGCGCGCGTTGTACTTGTGATGTAGCTCCGAGGAGAGAGTTGCAATCAACCTGCACCTCGTCGTCCTTGCGGATAGGGATGGAGCGCGCATTGTACTTATGGCGTAGCTCCGAGGTGAAGGTTGCATCCGACTTGCACCTCATCATCCTTGTGGATAGGGATGGAGCACGCATTGTACTTGTGGCGTAGCTCCGAGGTGAAGGTTGCATCCGA